>NW_004949100.1:1191448-1247266 GCF_000317375.1 Microtus ochrogaster | reverse complement strand
GTGGCCGCTTTTTTAAAGGGAGAGAGACCACGCCCCAATGGGCGGGTATCTCAGCGGCTATAGGCTGGAGGAGCGGAAGGACCTCCCGCAACACTTTACTTATATTTCTAAAATTCCCATGCCCCTACCCTGGTAAGATGTGATTTTGTAGAGGCCAGTCCTTACTTGCTGGGTCTTGAGGTAGATAAGTTTTCAGCTTTCTGAGATACAGTCTTATTGATTTTTAAAGTGGCTATACAAGTTTGCACTCACACCAGCAATGGAGGACGGTTCTCTTTGCTCCACATTCTTACCAGCGTGAGATGTCACCTGGGTTTTTGATCTTTACTATTCTGACAGGTATAAGATGGAATCTCAGCATCATTTTGAATTCCATTTCCCTGATGGCTAAGGAAGTTGAACATTCATACAAGTGCTTTTTAGGCCATTTGAGATTTCTTTGTTTGGAATTCTCTGTTTAGAACTGTGCCCTATTTTCTGTTTTTTTTTGATGTCTAGTTCTTGAGTTCTACAGTTTTGGAAACTAGCCCTTTATCAGATGAGGAGTTTGTGAAGGTCTTTTTTTCTATTGATAGTGTCCTCTGGCTTACAGAACTTTTTGGTTTTATGAGGTCCCATTATTAATTGTTCTTTCTTAGTGTCTGCATTATTGGTGTTCTTCTATTTAGGAAGTTGTCTCTTGTCCCAATGTGTTCAAGGGTATTCCCTTGAACACTTACTCCTCTATATCAGGTTTAGTGTATCTGGATTTATATTGAGGTCTTCAATCCATTGAACTTGAGTTTTATTCAGGGTGATATATATGTACCGATTTGTAATTTTCTTGTTGACATCTAGTGGACCAGAATAAATTATTGAGCATGCTTCTTTCTTTCATTGTATAAAATTAGCTTTTTTTTTTTTTTTTTTTTTTTTGGTCAAAAGTGGATTTCCATAAGAATGTGGATTAAAGTCTGGCCCGTTGATTCAATTACATTGGTCAATGTATCTGTTTTTATGCCAATTATCATGTTGTTTTATTACTGTCATTCTGTAGTAGAGCTTGAAACCAAGGATGGTGATTATTCTAGAAGTTCTTTTGTTGGACAAGATTGTTTTAGCTATCCTGTTTTCTATTTTTATTTTATCCTATGAAGTTGGGTGCTCAAGGTTTGTAAGAATTGTGTTAGGATTTTGTTGGTAACTACTACAGATTTGTTGACCCAGTAAATTTGGTAAGATGTCCTTTTTTACTAATATTGACCCTACCAATCCTCGACAATGGGAGATCTTTCCTTCTCATATCTTCTCCAATTTCTTTCTTGAAGTTTTTGTTATACTGACTTTGCACTTGCTTTGTTAGAGTTATATCTAGATATTTTATATTATTTGTGGCTATTGTGAAGGGTGTTGTTGCCTTGTTTTCTTTCTTTGCCCATTTATTGTTTGTATGCAGTTCTACTGATTTTATTTTTTAAGTTAATCATGTATCCAGTCACTTCTCTGAAGATATTTATCAGCTGTAGTCATTCCCTGGTAGAATTTTTGGGGTCACTTGGGAGGCAGAGGCAGGCGGATCTCTGTGAGTTCGAGACCAGCCTGGTCTACAAGAGCTAGTTCCAGGACAAGCTCCAAAACCACAGAGAAACCCTGTCTCGAAAAACCAAAAAAAAAAAAAAAAAGAATTTTTGGGGTCACTTATGTGCATTATCATATTATCTGAAAAGAATGATACTTTGAATTTTTCCTTTTCAATTTGAATCCCTCTTGATCTCCTTTAATTGTCTTATTGCTATAACAGAAATTCCAAGCATTATATTGTATAGAACAAAGAGAATAGACAGTCATTTATACTTTTGTTACAATGTGGAAATGTTCAGAAACTTTGGTCCTTTAGTGGCAGCCCCTATGCATTCCAAATAATTGTGTGAGGTCCTAAAGTTTTTCTGAATTGAGGTTAGATAACAATAGCCTTTCTCTTCATTTCTTTGCTTAGTTCTAAGCACTATGAGTTTGCAATTTCTCAGCATGAACAAATCTTTATTCTTTCTCTTTATAAAGCCATACCATTCTCTGCTCCTTCTCTAGATTATTAGTATTATCTGTAAAAAAGTTAGGAAAGATGGGGTACTAAAATGTAACACAAGCACTTGCCAGAAAATTAAAAAGAATTAACTTTACAATGAGTTCTGACAAGCTGAATAAAAGAATATCACTACAATTTCATAACACTAATCAAGATATTTAAAACTGTAGCCTTCTACAAAACTACTTTGACCTTGTCTGACACTAGACAAGAATATTTTGAGAAATGAAAATTACAGTTAAGTCTCATATTTGATATCGACTCTTGTTCTAAAATGTTAGGGTATTTAGAGTTGTGGTCTAAGAAGTTTATATCTCAAATATTTCTCAGGAAAAGAAGGTATGTTCTCTTACGCCCATTTCTGACTCCCAAAAGGACTTTACATAGGGAGTTATCTACTAAATCTGAGATCACGGTTTCCTGAGGAAAATTCACATTGCAGTCATAAAGGAATCAAATCTACAATAAGTAGTCTCTCAGAACTTGAAATTTAACAATGTGATTCTGAAGTGGCTTATATATTTCTCATTTACAATGTATTAATGCGACCAAATTAAGTGTATATGGGGGAATTAAAGCAAATATCAAAAGCATCACTGACAAATAACACTCTATTCAGGACTTTTAACAAAGCTAATGACCTAAGTTCAGTAATTCCAAATAAGTAGTGCAATTTTAGAGAAATTTACCAGGCAGTTTAAAAATATTAAGAACAAATACAGTGAAAAATGATCCCAATTGATGAAAATGGAATTATATAAAATGCATTATCAATTTGATTTAAAATATACCAAAAATAGAAAAAGTGAGAATAAAATAATGATTAAAGAAAAACAATAAGTTTGAATTTATATTTAAACTACATATATATATTTATCAGTTGCAACATCAATAAAACCAATAGTACAAAATGGGATAAATATTATTAAATGCATTAATAATTACAGGAAGATCTAAGTATTATCAAAATCTGTGAATATATATATGTATGTATATATACATTTCTACACTGAAATCTTAGCATGACAATGTCTTTCATTCCATTAAGATTGGATAAATGATATTTATCAAGATTTTTATAATAACCTAAAAATATGGTTTAAATATTAAAATGGCAAAGTCTGTGGTATAACCAATTTGTCCTGTCAAAGTCTCTTGAAGATACAGTCCTAACAGAATAGCCATCAGAACAAGCACAGTTCTATTGACACAGGTCAATCTATGCAATTACAAACCTGACTTGAGTAGACAGGGGATGTGTTTATGATTGAAGTGTTAGTGCATGCTTTAAGGTTTCAATACTTTGTAAAAGATGTGTGATAAGTACCTATCATTAGACAGAAGTTCACAAACATAAAATAAAACATAACTCTTCTTTACCGGATATTATAATAGTCATCTAATAAAGATAAAATTTTAAAAACTTACACTTTAATAGAGATGAAATACCAGGGTATGAAAAGAAACTATTTACTAGCTGTAGGTGTTACCATCTGGAACATATGAGCTTTATGTCACGCTTCATTGAAACTGATGTCTGTATGATACTCTTACTGTTGTTATAAACATACCAAGAGTTGCAGCAAGATATCTTTGAGGAGATTATTATTTGAAGTACCGTAATGCATGTACAATGAAACTTCATTGCAATAAAAAATAGCAGTGCATATTTCTGTCATAATAGACATGTATTGCCGTTTTGGGAATGTAAGAAAAATATTAACCACAAATATTATGATGGGGTTATCACTGCCAGTGAAAAAAATGGAATGGCTATTGCATTGGCCATATTAGGCTTCCTGCAGTGCGTAGTTATTAAGTTGATGATTAAATGCTTAATAATATTGAATCTTCTATCTATTTTGAAATGTTATATGCATATTAAAAATGCAAATGAAAACCAAGCAAAGCAAGAATATTTTAAGATTAAGTCACAAAAATATCCTCATCTTAAAAACTTACAACCATTCTATGAAGAAAAAACAAAAGTAAGAGGGGAGGGAACTCGACAGCTTTAAAATCTCACAGATAAACTCTCAACAAGTAACAAATGCAAACGAAGGAGACAAAAAAGTCATTTTCAAATAATAAAATAGTTATTGTGATTTCACTATTGTTTCATCTTTAGAATGACATATTAGTATATTGAAATTATAGTTTCGCTAATATTTAATGTAATAGTGTGATTTACTATGATTTCATACTTGTTTGATCTATAAAATGACTTATTTTAAAATTACAATATAGATAATATTTTAATTTATAATATCAAACACATCAATTTGGTGATCTGTCAGTTCTGCTGTTTGAAGGAATATTGTAGAATATTATCAAATTTAATTTGATTGTTTAAATTTGATCTATTGTCTACTTAGACCTATGCTATAGAGAATCCAAGATATATAAGTATATATAAAACATGAAATGAAAAGGGTCCTAAAGTAATTCACCTGGGTTTTTTGCTTTGTTTTGTTTCATTTCGTTTTTTACTTTAAAGGCATTTCTTAAAACCAGAACTTAAGTATTCTTTGCCTTTTGTGCATTTGTAAGGTAAATAAGTACTAGATAAGAATAATGCTAAAATTACAGGAATTTGGGTGTGTGGGAAGTTTGGGAGAAGCTGAGGGGAGGGAAAAGACCATCAATAAAATATATTGCAAGATTTTTTACAAATAAAAGTTTAACAAGTCTTTTCATGAAAAATATCATGTAGTAAATTAGAAATATATAAGAGTGTTGGATATTTTAGTTGAATAAAAAATATTTCTCATAATAAAAAAGCTTATTTTACGTAAATTTTAAAATTTATAAAATTTACTATAAATGAAAATGAGAGATAAGAATGAAATAAAGGAGTTTTTAAATAAATACATTTAATAATATTAAATCCAATGTAATACATAGTATTATTGATTCTAAAGCTCAAACCCACAGGCTTGTGCATGCTAAGCATATGGTTAACCACTGAGCAATATTCTCAGTTGGGAGATTTAAAAACAGTGAAAGATATTCACATAGAAACATAGAACTTTCCATGTCATATTTCCATAATGGTATATGGAATTAAATGAGAAAATTAGTGGGTCATACCATTTCCTCAGTCCAAAACATGTTACTCAGAAAATTATAAATTTGTAAACAATATTATTTGTTTAAAAAATTTGGATTTTATAATTACTAGACTTCTCAAACAAATATTTTTTTTCTCGGTGTGATTCATTTGTTTCCCTGTATTAGCATATTATGTAAAGTTCAAGTGTGAATTTACATATTGCTTCCTTCATATAAATTATAAACTTTTAGGAAAAGGAAATAACACATCTTTCTATTTTCTCATCTCGTACATAAAGGAAATGGTAGGTACTCAGGAAATGACAGTTTACTGGGTGATTCACAATGCCAACTCTAAAATGAATGACAAGTGTATAATGACAATACCCTGAGGGCTTCATGCTCAGCTACGAATTGTGGTTTATAAATAACATCTAACAGCGTCAAATTTTTTCATAGAAAGTAAATAGGCTCAGGGTGTGAGATATTCTAATTCTATTGCCAATTTCATATGAACTATTAAAGCCCTTTTAGTGAAAGTGTTAAAAAAAATTGAAAGGCTCTTTTAATAATAATTATTTTAACATTAATATTATTAATTGAGCCTAATTGAGCATAGAACTTAATCATAGAATGAATATATTATAGGAAATATTAACAAAATTAAAAAGTAAATAAAGCTACTCTGATTGAATTATTGTTATATTTTATGGGTGAAATTCAAAGCTGATAATGAATTAAATAATCATTAATTTACATTGATAATCATTTTGAAGTTCTATTTTAAAACAATTATTACATAATAATTTTCTATTTTTATGTATAACTATAAAATCCTCCATTTTTCACAAAATTAATGTTTGTGTGTTTTTCTACTTGTTTACAATATATTTCAGATTTTATTATCTTTCTAAAGCAAGGTATTCATTCATAAATTAGTATTACTGGATTTGAAATTCCTGCACAAATTATTCCCTGTAGACTGGGAATCACCAGGATTAGTGAAGTGATAGCTATAAGAGGAGAAAAATCTACATATTGATGTAGGTCCTCCAATTGCCACTTGATGAATCATTATAACCCCTCATTACATTCTACATATTTCTCCTATTACCAATAGGTAAGTGTAGTCCTTACCTTATATCAAGAAAACCACTCTTTGAAACATAAGGAGCCTAGTACAAAAAATAGCAAACAGCTAAAAAAAAAATCTTGTAGAGAGAGCCTAATACCAAATTTTATAGCTTCAATGCTATTCTTGTATGTCTGGAGACTTTTGAGGAAGAGGGACATAAAGAGTGTAAGGAGACAGAGTTAAGGAGTTTGTTATTAATCATGTATCTCCTAGAAATGTAAGATGCTTCACCTATAAAGAGGCATCAACATGGGTGCCTAAAAATGAACCGAACAAAGACAACGTTGCTAGACATGCTAACATGAATGGGCGAAATCTCACCAGGCCTCAAATACATAAAGAACTAGAACCAACTACAGAAGGATGAGAGTGGGAGAAAATAATCTTTTCCAGCAAAGAGCATACCAATTAGTCACCAAGTACTCAATTGTCATCCATAAAAACTGATACACACAAATGACATTATACAGATTCAGCAGTCTATATTTGTGTATTTAGGAATATATAACATACACATGTATGTAATAGCAATTAAAGAAAAATGGGTCACTGATTTGAAAGAGAACAAAGGGGACATGTGGGAGGTTTATGGGGATGAAATGTTATAATCTCAACAATTTGAAAAATAATTTTTTTAAAAAAGGAAAACTATAAACTGGTGAAACAGTCATCATCAGTTTGTGTTATTATCTTCGTTGCTGCTTGATTATTATTTTTGTTTGTGTGTATCTTGTCCTGTAGCTATATCTTAAGGACCCACAAGGAGATAGATTTTTTTGTATTGTTTGTTAGTATACTAAAGGACGTACCTTGAAAAGCACTGGCACTAGTTTATAAGATGGGGATGAATTATTGCAGTGTTTCAGGGATCATAGAGCATCTAGCATAAGAAAGAACAAATCAAAGAATGATTTGAACTTTCTAGTTGGGTCTAGAATTCAGCTGAGTAACAGGAGATATGCAAATACATGTTCTTCAGACAGAATTTCAGTTGAAATTGATGCTTTGATCACTGCTGAAAAGGAATGATTATTAAACACAATTCCCATGGGAAATTAAAATTCAAATAGAGACTTCTAGTTCCTTATCCTGACTGAGCATCTGCCACTGGAATTGCAGTCTTGTTCAAAACAGCTACAAAACTAGATAAAGAAGTATAGATTGCACAACAAACAACACAGGGCTGTGCAAGTAAGAATGGAAAGTATGAATAAGCAGAAAGTATGAATAAGCGCAAAGTATGAGGTAGCTACCATAATCATGGCAGCTTCTCCCTGAGGCTAGCTTCCAAAGAGCATCACAAGTGCATTTTGAATGAGTAGTGTCACAGTGTTGATCAGAAAAACAGGTCTGGCTTGAATAATTTACATTGGAATTGAAGTTAGTCAGAGAGCTGGAATTCTGCAGAGTGATTCACAGATATTCTATGCACAGAATAGGCTTGCCCTAGAAAGGACCTGTCTAGGGTGAGATACAAGTAAAATTTTAAAAGTTCTGAGAGTTATTTAGAAAGGTTTCTATTGGGTAAAAACCTTAATCATTCAGGTGAAATCATTTATGTCTTAAGACAAAGGAAGAAAATCCTTTTTTGACAAACTGTAAAAAAAAAAATTAGATTCTCCTTTACTTAACAGTTCACATCCACTTATGAGTGAGTATGTTTATTTTATTTCTCAATTTTCTCTTAACCCTAATAGACCTAGACTCAATTAACAATTTAACAATTTTTCTACTCTAAAACTTGTATGTTATAATCCTCAAAGTCGCCAGGTTAGATAATAATAAAAAGCAAGTCAACAACATCTGTGTCAACACCAACCATAAATCATGACCTTAAAGAAATAATAAAATGAATTAAAAAAATAAAAACAAACAGGAAAATATATACTCACAATCAGTGTCACAAATATATTAAATATGAGTAGCCACAATAATATAATAAAGGATAAATATTGGATGAATTTTAACATAAAAACTGAAAAATCTCATTAAAGATATTGATTAAAATACAAGGTTACAAACATTTAAGTAAAATTCTGGGAAATTTAAAAGAAAATTGAAAACAAAATCCAAAAAAATTTTTGAATTCACAGGAAAATATCCTTTTGCATATAAAAAGTAAAACTAAATGAAGATTAAATATGTAGTCCTAAGAAAGATAGCATATTTAAAAGACCCAATAATATCATTTTGCAATATATGTGGTAACTATTAGGAAAATTTAAGAACAGATGGGGTACTAGAACTCATAGAAGTGGATACTTGTCCCTATCCCTAACCCAGAATCTGTCTCCAGTTGAAAACCACTTGAATATAAAAATTAGTTTTCTCCAACGGAGTCTCACTTGGGAAACACACCACTTTTAAGGGTAGGTGTTATGGAATATTATTTTAAGAAGTGTTACTTTTGTTTATGCTGTGGAGCATTTGTTTAATCAGGCAAACTTATATCATATTCTTTTATGTTGCATGTGTTTAACTCTGTGACTCTGTGTTAATTTGCCTGTCTGAAAGGCCCGATTAGTAAAGAGCTGGATGGCAAATATCAAGGCAGAAGAAAGGATACGTGGGATTGACAGAATAAATAGAAGGAGAACAAAAAAGACATAAAAAAGAGAGATCAAGGAACAAAAGGAGAGGAGGATATGAGGACCAACCACCAGGCCACACAGTCAGATACAGGATAAAAAGAAAGTAAAGATATCAAAAATAGAATAAGTTAAAAGCCCAAAGGCAAATGATAGACAGGATAATTTCAGTCAAGAAAAACTGTCAAATAACAAGCCAATCTAAGGCCAGGCATTTATAGGAAAGAAAAGAGAGCTTAGAGTAAGAACAACCAAATTCAGGGATGCTTCATGACCAGCAGTAGATAGTAAAAGGAAAATGAACTCAAAGGAATCTTTGGAAGGTTTTTGTCACTATTTCGCACTACAGGTCATTTAAATGCACACTATGGTTTCTAGATTCGTGTTTATATTGGATTCCTGGGTGTGCAAATTAGTGGGTCTCTGCCTGGATGTCTATTTTTGTAGCTTTTCTTGGACTCTTTTCTTTCTGTTTATTTACATACTACTCCAATGTGTTCACTTTTAACTTGTTACATTTTAGTTCACTCTTTTCTTTACTATTTCTTAAATGCCTGTTGTTTTATAATGAGGACAGAAAAGGTGAATCTGGATCAGATCAGAGGTAGGAAGGAACTAGGAAGAGAAGAGGAAGGGGAAACAGTAATTGAGATACCTTGTATGAAAACAATCCATTTTTATTGAAAAAATAATTAATAACAGTAATAAAGGGACCTTCCAGAGCCCAAAGATCTTGGATAATATCTCCTTAATGCAAGTGCAGTGCTGGTGGAATACAGTAGAAAAATTGTTACATTAAATTTTGAGAGGAAAGTAAATCTTATTTATTACAAAGGTTTAACAAAAAATTAACACTGTAAGCTTTCATCTTTTATTTTATTTTTAGTTTGTGGGTGTAGCTATGAACATAAACAAATGTTCAAATTCACAAGAATATAAATTATCTACTAAAGGTTATAGATAAAAGCATTCTTTCTAGTATGAAGTTAAAGGGAAAGTTAAAAACTTGACAGAAAAAAAAAAACAGACTAGTTAATAGGAAAACAAGAAAAAAAAACAAATGTTTAGTTGAGCTGTTTTCCAGTGAGGGTTATATGCTTTAAATTTAGATGAAGTGCTTAATATGCAATTGTTTTTGTGCTATCTAAATCATAATATCTAAGTATGTGGCAGCACTAAAATGACATACAGTAATATATTCTATATATTAATGTGTGTATAAATTTTATGTGTCAATTACACAAGCTTTAAGATGACAAAACTACAACATTATTTCAAACACATCAAGCTCATCAATATCAAGAATGCATTTCTAGTGAAAGAATCAGAGCATTTCATGCTTTGGTTAATTAACTAATTTGGACCAAAGAGAGTAAAATACATGAAAATACAGATAAATATGCACTGTGCATTCATGTTAAAAAGTTCCATTTCCTGCCATCATATTTTCCCTATATCTCTTTGAAATCCTTTGGAAACTGACCAATCCATCAACAACAGGAATAGCAACAGTTAAAGTGAATTGGAAGTTTTCCTCTTGGTAATATCGCATACTACCTGTTTAGAGGATACCAAAATATTATTGGGAATCTGTAGTATTCCAATTGTATATGTTCTCTAAGATCTCAGTAAAGTTTATAGAAATAAAATGACCGGGCATCAAAGCAGTGCCGATGTGGAAATGCAAGAGAGCAGATGGAGAACTTCTTAGCTGTGAAAATAGACATTAAACAATGTTCATTGAGCAGAATGTATCACACTCAGCAACTGAGACCTTTACACTCAGTCATTTTAGGTAATTAATAACATTTCCAAAGCAAGAGAATGAACTGTGAAACCAGATTGCAATGTTTCAAATCCAAACTCTTTCATTAATTATCTCTTTGACCTTTGGCAATTCCTGTAAGTATGTTATTAATTGTATAACTTAATAGTGTCAATGTGATAATTGAATGCATATACATATTATGCAATAATTAAATCAAGGTAGTTAACATTTTCATCACCTTAAACCTAAAATAAATATAACTTAATAACTGTATTTATTTATGAAAGAATTTTGAAATTCTTTACAATGGAGTGATGAAATATGGTTGATCAACACTTCTATTTTTATCACTGTCTATCTTCTTATCAGCTTTGTGTCCAGGTCTCTAAACTCATATATGTATCTTTTTATGTTCCACCAACTCCCCAAAAATGACAGAGACAGTTCTTATTAATTAGGAAAGCTCAGACTATCTCTTAGTCTTGATTCTGACTAGTTCTTACAACTTAAATTAACCCAATTATATTAATTACCTCTCATCCTGCACATTGTGTTTGTTCTTTGTTTCTTGTCATCTCTGCCCTTCTTCTTCCCAGAGTCCTCTCTGTCCCCAGAAGTCTTGCCTAACCTATATCTTGCTATTTGTCATTCAGAGATTATTACACCAGTCATAGCAATACATTCTCATACCGTGTACAAATATCCCACAACACATGCAGGCTGAGTTTTAATAAATATAATATGCTATTTTGAACTACCATCACTCCACTGTGCGAAGACACACAAGAACTCATTGATTCTAGATTTTTCAGAATTTAAAATGTCTCCAATGTGAGACATATGAAATTATAATTACACTAAATTGTTTCCAATTTGTTGAAAGGCCTCCTAACAAGTTCATAGCAAAAGCAACTTGTGGTCACATCATATAGCTGTAATGCTGTTATGAAGGATCTATACAGTGTTCATCACAGGGTTTATAGCAAAAAGATTCTATCACATAGAAGAGTCTTTCGCTTTAGACTTTTGTAGTCATACAAATAAAAAGATTTGTTTTTAAAGCATATGTAGAGACTGTTGATGTTTGGGAATTAAAAATAATGTTTAATACCAGCATATAACAAAGCTCACCAAATCATATGTGAAATTGTGTTTCTTTTTACTGATATTTTATTAATCCTGTACTATGACAAAATAGCAAAGGCAGCATGATGTCTTTTTAGAATAACTATACAACAGATACATTCTTATTTTTTGGTCTCTCTCTCTGTCTATTTCTGTCTCTCTCTCTCTCTCTGTGTATGTGTGCTTGTGTTCATTTGTGTATGCCTCTTTAGTCTATGTGTTTACAGATAAGTACATCTGCACCTGTGGGTTCAAAGTCCAGAGGTTGTTGCCATGTGAATCCTCAAATCTTTCCATCATCTCTCTTCTATTTCTGAAACAGACACATTCACTGATCATGGAATATGCCATTTTGACTAGATTGTCTGTCCCACAACCCAAGGATCCACTTGTCTTTGTCTTGTCAGTACTAGTCAAAGACAGATACATGTGAAGCAATATAGGATCCCCATGCTGCCAGAGCAGCTCTTATTCATGAACCCATCACCCAACCCAGAGAGGAAATCCTGAGAAGGAGAAACCTCTGCTGCATTAATTAATCCACATTTAAAAATTAATCTCACGAACATTAATATTTGGATCTAGAAAAAAAGGGAATCTTGAAACTAATTTAGCACATATTGTGAAATGAGTGAAGTCTAATGTATAAAACAATATATTTTAGTATAATGTAGGGATAAGTCCTGCCCCTGAGGGGGCGTGTTCGCCTCGGGCTAATGTTTGCCTATAAATTTGGCGAGCTTGCTCCCAGCAGCTGCTTCTGCTTTCCTGGTCTCCGCGGGAGGGGAGTTCTGTAAGTCTATTTCTCCATTTAAGCTGTATATATATTTTTACAATCTGTCTGCATTCGTTTAGGCCGTTACAGTATAACTTTTTCATGCATGTTCCCAATCATCCATATTTTCCTGAGTTTTCTTATTTTGTCGTGGTGAGTATGGTCCTAACTCGAGGCAGCCTGAATTGACACTGTCATATTTTCTGATCTAGTCCTATGCTTTGCCATTCTCTACACCTTTGAATGTCAAGATAGACAACAGGGAATATACTTTGTGTTGATCCTCTTATTCTGTGTTATTCAGAGATACTTGTCAGAACACTGAAGCGCACTAATGGCACGTTAATGAGGGTATAAGCAGCATCCTAGGTGAATAATGCACTGCTTAACTAATATAACATATGTCCACATCTAGAGTATAATATCATTTAGTATAGTTTTCTCAATGGTGAGATATTACGGCAGAGCTTGATCCTTGGCAAGGTGGCTGGAAGTAAGACCCAGATTTAGATGCTACACTCTGAGTACAGTGCACACAGTAGAATACATACAGCTTACGGTTTGAAAGCCATTTCCAAAATTATAAAGTACATTTACTTGAAAATATGATATTTGATATTTGCATCACATAGATGAAGACAATTTCCAAGTAAGGTAATTTATAAAGGTCACACCAAACTAAGAATCATTCTTTTTTATTTTATAATGTATTATTATTGTTGATGGAGTAGAATAATAATTTGTCTGAAAGTAAAGATTGTGCTGTTACTGTTTGGGTATAACTTTTATAGCGTGTTAACTACTTCAAGCCAACATTGATTTATTATAGGAAAAAATACCTAAAATAACTATTTTGACCCTGCTGAGCATATTAAGGTTCCTGATGAATGTAAATGCTGAACTTCTACTGAGATCGCTGTGGGAGAAATAGAGTGAATTTCTTTCCCAAAAAAAAAAAAAAAAAAAAGAAGCCACACACTGCTGGGGACTTTTTTTTCTCTCTACTTGGCTAAATTTGTTAATTTAAATTTAGTGTACAAGGCACAAAAACTAGCTGGTGGTTTGGCATTGATTCAAATAATAAATTTTATTTGTTAAGGTAACTAAGGTAAATTTTGTTAATATTTGTAATCATTCAATGTGAATTTCTTGCCAAATCTGTTTGCCTTTTCTACTGCTGAAGACTACTTAGAAAATGAGTGGGGAAGATTTCGAGAGTTGATTAATTTGCACTAATACTCCGTGTTAAAGGCCGTTTCTTCAAAATCCAACCATCCATTTGGTTTATAATCAACTTTTGTGAAACATGCTGATATAAGAAGAGGTAACATGATAATTATGATTTTTGCCATAATATTTCCACCAAAAGGAATCTCTGGGTAGCATTGATTTGCTCTCCAGATTAGATAGTGTAACTGTAGAAAAGGATGTCCTGCATTCTAAATTCTAAATTCATTCGAAATTCATGAAGATTACTATATGTTTTTCTTTGGCAAAAATGGGGAGATTGGGGATGGGGGTGGGGTTTGGGTAAGAGGAGATGGAGAGAGAGAAGTAAGAAGGGGAGGATGAGGAGAGCTTGGGGGAATGAGATGGATGGGATGGAGGAAGGGTGGATATGGGAGCAGGGAAGTATAAATCTTAATTAATAAAGCCATTTTAGGGTTGGCAAGAGATTTGACTCTAGAGGGGTTCCCAGGTGTCCAAGGAGATGTCCCCAGCTAGTTCCTTGGGCAGCTGAGGATAGGGAACCTGAAATGACCCTATCCTATAGCCATACTGATAAATATCTTGCATACTTGCATATCACCATAGAACCTTCATCTGGCGATGGATGGAGATAGAGACAGAGACCCACACTGGAGCACCTGACTGAGCTCCCAAGGGCCAAATGAGAAGCAGGAGGGAGAACATGAGCAAGGAAGTCAGGACCATGAGGGGTTCGCCCACCTACTCAGACGTCTGGGCTGATCAAATGTGAGCTCACCAAGGCCAGCTGGACTGGGACTGATGAAGCATGTGATCAAACCGTACTCTCTGCATATGGTGGACAATGAAGGCTGATGAGAAGCCAAGGACAAAGGCACAGGGTTTTGATCCTACTTCATGTACTGGCTTTGTGGGAGCCTAGCCTGTTTGGATGTTCACCTTCCTAGACCTGGATGGACAGGGGAGGACCTTGGACTTCCCACAGGACAGGGAACCCTGACTGCTTTTTGGACTGGGGGGGGGGAGGGAAAGGGGAAGGGAAATGGGAGGCCGTAAAATTTTTTGATAATAATAATTAAAAAATTCATGAATGTTGTGGCGGCTGTGGACTGTGTTCCTGCTTCCCCAGCTCCTGGTCGCCTGGCTAGCTTATGCCCTGAAATAACAACACACAAACTGTATTCTTTTAAACACTGCTCGGCCCATTAACTCTAGCCCTTACAGGCTAATTCTCATATCCTGGTCAACTCATCTCTAATAATCTGTGTAGCATCAGTCTTACCGGGAAAGATTGTAGCCTATGTCTATCCTGGGTCTGAGCTTCATGCGTCTGCCTGGGAGAGGGGAGCATGGCCTCTGAGCTCACTTCCTCTTTCTCCCAGCATTCTGTTCTGTTTACTCCTCCCACCTATGTTTTAACCTATGAGGGCCAGCCAAGCAGTTTCTTTATTATTTTTTTTAACGAATGACCTTCCTCCATCACATGAAAAGCAAATATGCAGGCTGCTACCTAAAAGTCCCAAATATTCAGAAACATTTTTGTTCTCTATATTTTATATCATTCTTTCATTTTGCTTCCCCACACTGAGACAAAGAAAGAAGAGTAAATGCAACTCCGTGAACTGATTGTAAATTTAAGCGGGAACAAGGATTTTATTCATAATCGAATCATGCTTTAACCATGGCTTTAAGTAATGCCAGCTTTTCCAGAACATCAAATTGGCTTTCAGTTGGCAGCTAGTGGAGGAGATATACAATGCAGCAGATTGCATCTTAAAACCACGGGTTGCAGCATTTGCTTTCATTTTTAGTTTCTCTCTTCAATATAAGAAATTAACTAGACTCTAGTCAGATGATTTTGATAAATTGGTAAACATTTCCATGCTTCCTTTTTGTATAATTTTTAATATGAAACTGGTTCTTTTATAGTTTACATGTTGGGGTGAATCCTGAGGAAAGAGTTCAGTGTTACATATTAAGGATTTAGGCAAATACATACAATTGAACTTACAGCACATGGAAAAAAAAGGTATCTATATAAAAATGAATGTATTGATTGTGGTAAGAAGCATCTTCATTGCTAGTTTCCAAAATATAGAAACATGAAAACTTTATGATGATGTTGAGAGATTCATATAGGTTTTTAGTTCTGTTACTTGGTAAGAAACTAAATACCATGTATATATAGTTAATATTATTTATTAGGAAAATATCAATATATCATTGAGACTTTCAAAGTTAAAACTCATAAGGATTATAAGTCACATATAAAGTTCAAAGGAACTTACCATTCTGTTTATCTGTAAAACAATCAACATAGGTAAAGGAAAAACCACCTTTTACATTTTTAAGTGTTGGATTCCACAAGCTCAGAAATTGCTTTATTTAATTTTCTTCAGAATTGATGGAAAGTTTTATATAACAATGCTGTGCTTGTTAGAGGAACAATGTTAATAAGGGACCTGGTGGACAATTCTGATTTTTACTCTGCATGAGGCACTATAATCAATGCTCTTAAAAACACAGAATACTTCTTCTGTGTGTCTTTGGTCATTAAAAAAAATAGAAGGTAAATGGTAAAGGGGAGGCAAAATTATTTGACATAAAAATCCATGTGATAAGATAATAAGACTCAGAAAACTTCATTGTCAAGGATTTTAACCTGATTTTTGATTCAATTCTAAGAATTCCAGCCCTGATATCCTGATAATACTACATGTGGATTCATCTCTTGATTTAAAAGTTTAAATAATTTAACAAAAATGGGCTTGCATGTATTTTTCAAGATTCCCAGTGAGGCCTCCTGCCTCCACACCTCTGTCCCTCCCTTCATCTTTTCCTAACCTCTCTGTTACTGAAAATCATTTCCTCTGGTTTACAAATTGACCAAATAAGAGTGATGAAACTCACAGTTTACAATATTCCATTCATATTATTTTAGAGTATTCTAAAATTATTTTATTAGGTCATATTTCATACATTACACAATAAATTTAGATCATCCTTAACTCTGTCTCTCTCACGCTAACTCTTCCTGAACTCAACCTGCCACATCCTCTTCCTATGTTTACATAGCCTTCTTTCTCACTCTTTTTAATTATTATTTTTAAAATTCACCAAGTCCTGTTAGTGTTGCACCTGTGTATACAAGTACAAGGAATCACCCACTGAAGGATATGCAACCTACCAGAGGCTACACCACTGATGAGAACTCATTCTCCCACATAGAGTTTCTAGCAACTGTAGAGGGCCCCTCAGCTAAATGTGAGCTCCTTCCTCTTCATTCTTCCACCTTGTCTGACTTGATGTTAGGTGTCCTTGGCTACAGGAAACAGCCACTTTTAACCCATGGGTATAATGACTGTCTAGGAGACATTATTTCCTAGGAATTTCTTCGACCTCTGATTATTTGATGATGTTCCATAGAGCTTTGTGTGGAGGAGGAAATGTGATACAGATGTCTCTCTTAGGTATTAGCACTCTATTCTCTGTTTTTACCTGTTTTAAGTCTGTTGGTCTGTTTAAACAGGTATCTACTATATAAAGATGATTATCCGAGGAATCGAGTTGCATTATTCTATGGGTATAGAGATAATTATTGTGAAGGCAATTTAATTCTCTGCACTTGTAGCAAAATATTTTAGTAGAGCCTTGACCATCCAAGTAACAGGTTTTTGACCAGGTTTACAGGAACAAGAACAAGGACACTCTAGTAGAGAAGATCTTAAGTCAAGCTATAAAACTGTGAGTTCATTCATGGCACCGTTAAATGAACAAACTTATGTTGATAAGCAAGTCATATTTATATCTTGCAGAGTTCATAGCTGTATCGGAGTATTGATCACTTTTCTCCCTATCCAGCCTGCAAAACACCTAATGCCACTATAAGAGCCGAAAGATTCTTGGTTGACTCTCCAGGTCCTGGGACCAACTTGTGCAGTCTATTTTATATGGGGTTTTATCAGACACATCTAAGCCACTAACATTAAACCCAGAGGAGATCAATAATTTAAACAGATTCTAACAAACAGGAAGTTTGAAGCAATAATAAACCTTTTGTTTTATGTTTTCATAGTTTTGTCTTCAGCCATGTTTTAGTTTCTTTTGTCGCAAGTTATTTATTCATCCATGTGCGCACACATCTGAACATGTTGCCTCTTGTGTTCTTCAAAATTCAAGTATTGTTAAAACACCCACAGAAAACTATACAAATTTAAAAGGTAAATTCCACAATAATGTTTCCAGATAAAGTCATATCTTGACAAGTGTCTTATAGAAAGGATTTACATCTTTATTTTTGAAACACATATTACGGACAATTAATATACATTAAATTCATCAGAATTTAACAGGTACTCCATAATTTAAATGCTCATTTAAAGCCTCTAAGGGCAATTTAGAAATCACTAAGTGTTGAATTCTTGTGTTCTTTTATTAAAAGCAACTTAGTATTCAATTATAGAAGTTTAATCATCTAGTTTTAAAAGTTTTGGAAGCTGTATTTAGATGCTAATGAATTTATAAATCATTGAGGAATGATTCTAGGAGAATGATAAAGTTTGAAATTATTACTAACCACAAATAGTGGGAAATTAGAGGCAGAGGAAAGATTAATATAAATGGTATTTAGATGATTACAACACTTTTGGGAAAAATAAATCAAGCGCTTATTCATTTTCTGCACAAATTCTAGATTAAATACTTTTTGCTTAAGTAATAAGAATATTAAAACTAAAGGAAGTATAGAAGAATACATCTGTATAATAAATTCTTAACTTTATATAAATTGTTTAAACTTAAAAAAATAAGATAAAAAGACTTGACAATGTCAATTAACCCATGTCTCAAGTACCATACAATACTAAAAATCAGAATAAATGACATTTCTTTCTTATGTAACTAAAGATTTTTTTTATCAAATTCTCATAGAAATCATGAAAGTATACATATATACGTATATTCTCATAGAAATCATGAAAGTATACATATATACGTACATACTTCTATGCTTATATTTCAGTATCCTGAGAAAAACAAAGAAAGCAGAGGGATGATGAAAAATCTTTAAAAATGATTAATTAGGGCATGTACATTGTCTCCAATTTTTGAAAGCATAAAGAAACATTGAGTAAAATGCTGACAAAATTTTTATGTTAATGACATGCAATATCAGGAAGTAAAGCAAAATACAGGGATGATTCTAATTCATACTCGCTTGTAATTCATTATTTACAAAAATAAATGAATATTCATTCTTAACTTTTGAAGATAGAGCTAGAAAGTATTTCAGTGTTTCGCACATATATATCTTTACATAGTAAACATTTATAACAAGAAAATTTAAAAATGAAATTATAATACAGAATGTAAATATCCCCAATTTCTATAAAACCTTATTCCATCAAGAAGGCATTAGATACTCTCTCAATCAATTAGAAGACAAATTCTACAGACAATAGCAATTACTTTTCTTCTACTCTAGACTGTTGAAGCAATTGGCTCATCAAAGTCTGAAATGATTCATGTCTTCTCTGCCAACTTAATTTATTGTTTTGGTTATTTTAGTTATTTTAATATGACTCTCTTTCAACTTTCTGCTAATAAAGTATATACAAGCTGTAAAAAAGAATTTCTTAGACAATACATCAAAGCTGGTTATTTTCCTTTGGGATTAAATACCATAGAAGAAATGGCAAAACAATATACAGATGTGAAGTGGAGTTTTAGTAAACAAGACCTTCTTCAGGTTATTTTTAAATTCGGCACTTGTTACATTGCTTTCCTACTAGTATGACATTTTTTAATGTTCCCTTTCTCTAACAAGTTTTTTTTAAAAACATGTTTCAACAATGTTCAGCTAGATAATAGGTCCCTCAGCAAGCAAAAATGAAGTGGTACAAATATTAAAAGCATTCTGTGCCCTTTGAAAATATTATGAAAGTTCCTGCACAGATGGGCTGAAAGTTTAATTACCTCTAAGGAAGAGTGTCAGAGTCATCAGTGCTCTCGCAACAACTGGAAATTTTGCAACCAAAATAACCATCATGAAATTACTCTGAGAGTACACATCATGCACACAGAAGAAACAGCTGCCACTCCATTTGTGTCACTCAGCTACTGCTATTGCCAGTGATGGCATAGCATGGAGATGTCACTTAGGTTTGCTCTCAGCCTAAAATTTTGTAGGCATTTTGCAAATGTGCCAGACTGAAAGAAATGTATGAAATCGAGTAATACGCACCAAATAAGTTAGCACTCTTCTGCATACTTTTGTTGTGTATTCTTATGCAATCTTTTATAGAATAGGTTATAAAAGAAACACAGTTTCATTAGGTACACATTTTTATTATGGAACGGAGACAAATAACTCACATTTATATGACAATTACATTATACATGTGAAATTATCAAATGTTTTTTTGTACTGAAAACATGGTCTTTAAGGTGTTTATGAATAACAAAGTATTATTTTTTAATATTTTCATATAGAATACATCTGACATAAAACTTATTCAGACTCAGCTTCATGATAATAAGTAAAAAATGGTTACAAGTAATATTGCTATGAGCATAATTGAGCATATGTCCTTGGGGTATGAATGTGTATTCTTTGGGCATATGCCCAAGAGCTGTATTGATAGGACTTGAAGTAGATTGATTCCCAATTTTCTGAGAAGCCCCTGTACTAATTTACAAAATGGCTGTACAATTTTGCTCTCCCACCTTCAATGGAGGAGTCTTTTACCCCATATCCTCTCCAGTGTATCTCATCTTGGCCATACTGTTAGGTGTAAGATGGTACCCAGAGTTGTTTTGATTTGCATTTCTTTAATGGTTAAGGTTATTGAGCATTTCCTTAGTTTTTTTTTTAAAGCCATTTGAGATTCTATGACAAATGACTCAGTAAAGATAAGGTTTTAAAAGAAATATACACCACTCAGCATCACAGGAAGGCAAGTGCATTAAAGTTTAAAAAGTGTATTTAGCAGTTTCTCTTGAGATGGGAGAGTGCTTCTGGGTCTAGGGTATTTGTCACCTTCTTCTGGTTTCTTTAGGTACCACGTATATACACTGTGCACTGATATATATACCAGCATACACATAAAAAAGCTAAACAAATAAAAACTTAAAATTTTTAAATGATATCTAGAGTTCATATAACCTTCTGTGGCTTTACTATTATTTATTTTCAGTAAACATGTCAGTCTTCCTTGAATTTAACATTATTAAAAAATTATGGCAAACTATTTACACAAGGAGACTATTTTGTCTAAAAGTGAAAAGAAATGTGAGCCCATTTGGGAAAATGTTTTTATAATCAAAAGCAAAGCCTTTCCAAAATTGTGTAAAATATTAAATACTAATACTGTGAAGAAATATACATCACTAAGGCTGTCATTTTTTGCATCAACTGAATCAATGGTAATCTATTTTATCTTATGTGCTGGATTGAATGATGAATGTCTCCTGTGGTCTCTGTCATTGGAACATTTGCTCTCCAATTGGTAGCATTTTTTATGTAGATTTATTAAGTGTGTTCTTGCTCAAGTAATATGCTACTGGGGGAATGTCTTTGAGAAGTTAAAGACTCAAGTAAATTCTAATTTGCTCTCTACTGCCTACTTGTAGTTCAAAATTCTGTTAGGACCACCATGTCTGGCAGTTGCCATGCATCTGACATGAAGAAATCTATCCTCTCTGAAACACTAAGCAAAATAAACCCTTTCTTTGGTAAGATGTCTTGTTTGCGGTGTTTCATTACAGCAATAGACAAAACTCATGCGTATACCAAACAATCTTTCATTGAAAATGAGGTTATGGGAAACAAGAGTATAAGTGAGTTCACAGTTACATATAGTCAATAGGTTAATTAATAATTAGAAATTTCATGCAATTTAAGAGTATATATGAAACTATTTCCAAAATATTTCCAATGCTTTATGTTCAAGAGACTATAAAGGAGAACCTGAGAGATGGTTCACTGTAAAGAGCATAGGTTGGCCTTATACTACCAGCAAGGTTTCTGATCATGCTTCTAAGAGACATAAATAAGCAAGCTTTTGAATAGTTCTCTCAAAATAATTTAGTGAGGGGACATACTTTATTCTGAGGGGTTATTGTTGGATGTTTGCGAGAGAACAGAGAAGTACTCTTTATTGAGGTTATAGTCACTGGTAGGTTCCTTATGTTGTACTGAATCGCTTCACCTCCAGGCATACAAGGTCAGAAATAACTAGATTGAGTGAATTCTCAAAACGCACAGGGAAACAAACAAAGAAAGTAATTAGAAGTTAGAAGAACATGTTGGTGAGGAGTTCAACTGGGGTAAAGGAGGTAAATAAGTTCCTATTTCATTCTGTGCATTTCACAATGAAATATATCCACGTGTGCATAAAATCCACAAAACAAAGAAAAGTTAAAAAAAAAGAGGAAGAGAAAATTACAAAGAGGATATTATTTTTCAGTTACACATTACGATTCTGTAGAGCACAAATTAGACACTGGAGTAAGAGAATACCTAAGCCAGATACCAAAGACGTTGTCTACCCTAGTACACCGATTTGAATATTGTATTAGTAGACTAAAATGCCTTTGGAAAAGCACAGATATCTAGGCACAACATAGTAAAATATCATCTTGTATAGTAATAAATGAAATGTGTTGATGTGCAGGAAGAAAATGGTTGTCTGCATAATTAGTTACCCAATACCAACCATTGCAGGGTAGAGAAGAGGGAAAAGACATGAAGTCTTCCCATGCTGGTAAAGCTCAGTGCTGGCCATTGTACCTCCATCCTGCCCCCAAGCCAGAACCTACTGACAAAACTGCAAGCCATGCCTCAGCATATTAAATAAGTATCTCTATGATTCCATCTCATAGCTCTTAAACAGATCTGAAGTCACAGAGAGAAAAAAGAACAGCAAAATGATTTTAAAAATGTTCATGTACAGGGGACCAGAAAAGAGTAGTTGAAAGCTGCAGAGAAGCTGGGTACTGAGAAGTCATCTATATTGTTTTGTTTTATTTTTTTATTTACATTGTTAAGAAAAATTGTGTTGATGTGGGAGTCCCCTCTTTGTGCTGTGAATACCATTAATGAATAAAGAAACTGCAGTGGCCTGTTGACAGGGAAGAACTTGGGTAGGCAGGGAAGAAAGAACTGAATTCTGGGAGAAAAAAAGGCAGTCAGAGAGCTGCCATGGAGCCTGCAGAGTCAAACATGCTGAATCTTTGCCTGTAAGCTACTACCACGTGGCAATATAGAGATTAATAGAAATGGGTTAAATTAAGAGCCTAGAGCTAATTGGGCCAAGCAGTATTTTACTTAATATAGTTTCTGTGCGGTTATTTTGGTTCTGAATGGCTGGGATGAACAAGCTGCCCCCCTGCAATAATGTGTAATGAAAGAAAAGCAGTAATAAAGAGAATGTCCCCTCTCTGAATCCAATCATCTTGTGAAATGCCAGATCCATATACATGAAAGATGAGACCTTAAAGTCAGAATTCCATGGTAGAGTTTCTCTAATCAGAAAAGAACTTGAGCAAAGACTTTCCAGGGAGTCAATACACAGAGTCCTTGTGATATAATAAAGGGGGCAACCTCTGTGCTAATCTGGCAGTAGAATTGAACAGTGTTCTCCATGCGGTACTGCTTTTATGAGGAGGAAAAGAGTGATAAATTCATGGAGTCTTCTGCCAAGATATCAGAGATATGCATGTGTAGACAAAAGTCTGGCAGATTCGGAAGTTTTTCAAAAAGAAACCAGAGGCTGTTGCATGTATCTGGGAACGTAAAACCTCAACTTTTAGTGATGACTCCTGGATAGTGGCACTTGTATGACTAAGAAATATAGGTCCAGAAAACCTGGAGGCACACAGTAGAACAGGCTCAAAAATCTAACTTCAGGCTAGAGGATTGCCCATGTGATAAAGTGGGCTTCATTACTTGGATCCAAAAACATGTTTTTACATGTTAAAAAAACATGTAAACCATATGCCAACCTTAAAATGTGATGCAGCGCAGTAATAAATTAAAATTGAAGCTTTGCAATCATCACAAAAGGTGCAGAAAAGACAATTGAGAAAAACTGCTTTGTTCACATTAAGATTTTGGGC
Organism: Microtus ochrogaster; assembly: GCF_000317375.1. Classification (NCBI taxonomy): domain Eukaryota; kingdom Metazoa; phylum Chordata; class Mammalia; order Rodentia; family Cricetidae; genus Microtus; species Microtus ochrogaster. The sequence continues at coordinate 1,223,434 of NW_004949100.1, read as the reverse complement.
AAATTTAGTGAAGAAGAAATGTATCTAAACACAATAAACATCATAAATAATAGATCAAAATAACACTTTAATGGGGAGTTTTGGATGTTTCTCATGATCAGAAGAAGTATTTATGTTCTAACATTTATTCCCATAAAATGAAATTTCCTATACATCATTACTATGTGCATATGAATATACTATATTTATATACTATATGATATATGTATATATAAAGTAAAACATTTGAAAAATATGAAATGAAGTTTTTTCAATTATGTATAAAATGAAGTTGTAAAGAAGAGAATCATAAAATTCTAAAAACAATCAACCTAAAACATTATAAAATTCTGATTACAAATGATGAATAGATAAATTGACATACATTCTATCTTCATGGTGTGGATATTGTTAAAATTTCCCATCTATACAAAGCAATACCAATCCAATGGCTGAAGAATATTAGGGAACATTTCCAAGGTCTCTTGGTGAGTATAAAATTTGATCTCCCTGTCTCACAATTTTAAGCTTTATACTTCAAAATTTCTTCTAAACTATGACCAGTATCAAGCAAAATACATAATGGCTCTTTGATACTGGACTATCTAACCATTGCTAGCACTTACAAAGAGGCAGATTAGAAAGAGCTTCAGAAGAAATTGTCATCATAGGAGTGACTGCTTAGGTCCTGTGGGTGCATTTTTTTCCTATATCAACATTCTTTTTTTACTCAGATAGCCACTAACTATTACATGATTTTTATCACAATTTATTGCATGAAGGACTGTCTTGTTTAGGAAACATTTTCTGTGGACATATTAAAGAATAAACTTGCACATTCCATATTAGATTATCAAAAGGGATTACAATCTATAGATATCAAGACAATTCATATCATATCAACTTGTTTTGTTTCTGGCATACCTTATGTTTCTGTTACCAAAGTATGGATCTTAGACAAAATGATGTCATTTTGCTTCCCCTGAACAAATTCCACCTATAGTTAAGAGGTCAAAATGCAACTAATTTTTTTAAGATTATCTCCATATATATATATGTATATATATAGATATATATATATAGATATAGATATGTGTGTGTGTGTATGAGTATATACATTATTCTATTTAGACTGTCAATTCAATGCTAACGAAATAGTAAAACTCATGTATGTGCACAAGGGAGAAAACACATCAAAATGCATTGTATGGAAATTTTAAATAATTTTTATTTTATTTAACTTATTTTGAAAATAAACACTAATCATAACATTAAATATATTTAAGAAATGACTGGTAGACTTTTCTTTCAAGTGTATACCACATAGTGTTTAAATCATACAAAGCATCTCAGTCTCCATAAATACTTATCACATCTTTGCTTTGTTTTGTTTTATTTTGCTTTGTTTGAAATAGGGTTTCTCTGTGTGCAGACTTGACTTGCTTGGAACTCAATCTATAGTTCAGCCTGGTCTCAAACTCTATAAGATCTGCCTGCCTCTGCCTCCAAAGTCCTGGGATTTAAGACCTGTATCACCATAGATTGTTCTTTTATCATTTTTTTATAGGAAAAACATTCATAATTCTTTTCTGGGTTTTTGCAATGTATTAAACCAGATCATCATTCATAGTCACTATGTTTTTTAACAGTAGGAAAGCATTTTATACATATCTAACTACAGTGTATTGCACATTATTAAACATCCTTCATCCCACTAAGACACTGATCTCCCCATGTTTCAGCAACTACCATTCACCTTTGATTCCTCAGAAATTAATTGGTCTTTTTACTGCCTGATACCTTTACTTTCCATAATGACCTTAATTTCCAACCACAGTGTCATTAATGACTGGGTTTCACACTTCGTATGGCTTGAAAATACTGAGAATCATATGGTGTTTGTGTACTACATTTCCTTTATTCATTATCAGTTATTAGACAAGGTTTATCCATATTTTGGTTAATATGATTGGAGTTTCAGTAAACACAAGTACAGAGGTCCCTTCAACATGCTGATTTCATTTCTTTCAATTATAGTAAAGATGGGAATTTCTGTTTCATACGTTACCCTTTTTATTTATGGATATTATAATCTACATTCTGTCCATACGTGGACAAGAATATGCCTTGCTCTTCATTTTCTCTAGGTCATCATGTCTTTTATCATTGTTGGTAGCCATTGCTACTGCAGTTAAGTTGACACTAACTGTGATTTTAATTTGCATTTCTCTGACGACTAGAGATGTTAAAAATTTATCACTTTCCAGTTATATGCCTGTTTTGGGAAAATGTCTGTTTAGGTGCATTGCTAACATTTGAAATGTGTTACTTTTTCTTTTCAGTTTTTGGAGTTCCTCATTCTGGACGTAAACTGCTTTCCATACGTGTAATTAATAATTTTTCTTCTTCTGTGGCTTATCCATTCATTAAATCAATTTTCTTTTTGAATATTCATAACTTTTTATTTAAGTATATGTTTAACATTGGCCTTTTCCAATCATAGAAGTCTTATTAATTTAAAAGGTTATGAGAATTGTACCTATTATTAGTGTAGTTACATTATTTTCTTCCTGTATCTCCTTTCTTTAGCTTCTCTCGTGTTCTTCAAAGTCCCTGTTGTATGCATCACCTTTCTTAATTATTATTGATACATGCACATTAAAAATATGTATAAGTATAATCATGAATTATTCTCTGTAATTAGTGAAAAAAGATTTGTATTAAATTTTTTGTGTGTGGATGTTTACTTTTCCTGAGTACCTTTCTTGAAAAGATAATGCTTTACCCAACGTACATTCTTAGCACATGTACAAAAAACTTCATTTGGATATACGAGCATCTTTATTACTAAACTCTCTAATCTATTTCTTTATTTTACATAAACTTTAATAATATGATTATATATTATATTATTTATGGTTTATTTATATAATATGTATATTTTATATAGAGGAAATTTTCATATTTCTTCAAAGCTGTCATTGGTATTGTGACACTTGAAAAAGAGAGTTACCATCAAGACAACATTTCTCAGAAAACAAGAGAATGTGTTATGGTTTAATTTTCCACATAAATCAGAAAGTGCATAGGACATATTAGTAATAGTATACTATATTTGTGCATACAAGTACTAGACTCCTGCCTCCCATACTATATAAGGATAAGTGATATCAGAATACATAAATTCTCTTTGTGTTCTTCATTGGCACATATAATGAATAGTCATTGCACAAATCTCATTTGAAATAGACTCTAAAGTAGATGTTGTGATTTAATTCTGTTCCTGTGCCTACACGTTGTAGATATTATACTTATTAATCACTAGTTTGCCATCAGGCAAGGTCAAAGATGTTTTTTACATGCTATTTCACTTATCCTTGGGGCAATTTTCCCATACACTGCACTCCTCATTTCACAGAAGACCAAATAGAGGCTCAAAAAGGAGTCACTGTGGTGGTAAGAGATTTATACTGAAATGAATTTCAACCTTATGAATAAAGTTTTCTATTTTCTGTAATCAAACTTTAAAAAGGAACACTGTTTAGAGTGTACATATATGTGTCTTAGATGTGTGTATATGCCCATGTGTGCATGTGTCCTGTGTGGAAATGTAGTCATGTATGTATGTGTATGCACATATGCTGTGGAATGAGGACAACTGATGTGGAACAGAGTAAAGTCAGGTGGGATATCCTAACAGAGATGCAGAAAGAGAGCACACAGAGTCAGAAAGATGTTATGTAGTCACCTGCAGGAGACAGATGCCTCAGCCAGGCCTACCAGAACCTTTCCAGTAAGCAGTGATCCTATTAATACAGTTCCTCTGTGCTTATTTCAAATCTGGGTGGCTGGGAATGAGAACGAGCAGACTCCGCCAATAAATTGGTGCTCAAATATTGTCAGAAACATTTGGGGCTGATTCTTACCACCCACTTTGGGTCCAGATGCTTTTGTGCCCCCTCAGGGCAGGGAGGAAAGTAGCTGAGATCATGCCCTTAGGTCAGCACTCCCTGCCTAGCAGGTGGCAAGAATCAGGTCTGCTAATACTGCGTAGACAGGAGAGCATGGTTGATTCCTGCCACCATAAACTGATATTTCCAGGCTGTGCAGTTTGCTGCTTGACAGATTTAGCTTTTACTCAGATAAAAAGGTTTTACGTGCTACACGTTCCTTCTCAGAGTTAAAGTGATGAGCATGGCTCCCAACTGGTTGTCCCAGAGGAGGTGGTAATAATACCTCTGCCATATTGAAAGGCAAAGAGATGCAGAGTCAGCATCCAGAGTCACTGCAACCAAGCTACTCACCATTTTAAGAAGCCGTCCTGGTCAGAAAAAGATGACAGATACACAATAAGGACAGATTCAGAAAAAAAGACCTTTAAATGGGACACAATATTGGATAAATGTATGTAGGCTTGAGAGAAATATATATATATAGAGAGAGAGTTATAAAATGAAGTAAATGATTTTTTTTTAAAAAAACAGTCTTTAAAGAGACAGAGCAAATATAAAAAATAATAAAAATAATAGAGTAAGAAAATGAGCCATGTAAAGAAGGAAAATACACAGGGCGTCTCGATTGTGTATATTATGGTGTTTTCTTTCTTTCTCAATCTTGTCTTTAGCCTATTTATTTATTTATTTATTTATTAAAAATTTCCACCTTCTCCCATCATCCCATTTCCCTCCCAGCCCCTCCACTCCTCTCCTCCTCCTTCTCCAGTCTAAGAGAAGTCAGGGTGCCCTGCCTTCTAAGAGAAGTCCAAGGCACTCCCCCCTCCATCCAGGTCTAGGAAGGTATGCATCCAAGCAGACTAGGCTCCCAAAAAGCCAGGACATACACTAGAGTCCTTGGGCAGCAGAGGAGAGGGTTCCTGAACTGGCCTTCTCCCATAGCCACACTGATGAATATCTTGCATATCACCATAGAACCTTCATCTGCCGATGAATGGAGATAGAGACAGAGACCCACATTGGACCACTGGACTGAGCTCCCAAGGCCCAGATGAAGAGCAGAAGGAGGGAAAACATGAGCGAGGAAGTCAAGACCGCGAGGGGTGCACCCACCCACGGCGACGGTGGGACTGATCTAATGGGAGCTCACCAAGGCCAGCTGGATTGGGACTGAACGAGTATGTGCTCAAACTGGACTCTCTGAATGTGGCTGACAATGAAGGTGGACTGAGAAGCCAATAATAATGACACCGGGTTTAGCCTATTTTTTGAGACAGGTTCTCTAACTGAACCTTGAACTCACGAGTTTGTCTAGACAACCTGAGCAGTAAGCCCAAGAGTTCTACCTGTCTTTACCCCTAAAGCACCGGGATTATAGATATTTGCTTTTTGTAATTCTTAGATGGTTTTTGGACATCTGAATTTCAGATTCCTAAGCTTGTGTGTCTAAGCCAGGTCCTCATCACTAGAACAGTTTTCTGTAAGGTAACAGAGTCGATTCCTAAGGAACACACACTGAAGAAAGACAGCTGAAATGGTAAATCACTGGGATAGGCTAAACTTTTCAAGGGCATGATTGATTCTATGTTAGGAATTTCGGGAATAGTCAAAAGTAAAGCAAAAATCAGAAGTAATAAGTTTAGCAAGTGTCAGTGAAAGCCTGAACAGAAAATGTCAGCATTTCCCAATTTATAAGGTGAAGGAATCCACTAAAGAACAAGTCAAGACATGGCCTATGAACAGAAAGGCATTGCCAGTTTGAGGTTAGAGAATTAATAGTAAACAAATTATATTTAAGTATTTAGAAATATATTTAATATGTTTCTGTAAATTGAAAAATAAAATCCTTTAAAAATTTATTTTATAATATTTTATTATATATCTTTTTTTAAATGTTTAAAACTATAAATTGATTCTTTGAAGAGAATGAATATATAATTCATTTGCAAATGTTAAACTATACTAATATCAATTAAACTTCTTTCTGGGCCTTTTAATGCTTTTTTGATACTATGAACAGTTTAATTTAAGGGGTTGTATCCAATAGAACAGTTTTATAGAACAATTGCTCAAGCTGAGCTTCTCTAAAGTTCACCTTACAATGATGTATTCAGCAGCCACACAGCAACTTCGACAGCAACTTTCTGCCTTAAATATTGTCAGCGAGAGAAGGAAAAGAATGCCTTGAACAAATGTCTCCCCTCAAATGGGAGAGAGTGACATTGCCAGAGAATAGAGGTGCTGCCTCTTATCTGTGCTTAATAACCTCTCTCACTGGAACCTATTCACCTGCCACTTAGCACAAAGCCAAGCCTGCATGTCATTTAACAGGTCTGCATTAATACACCTACCCAATCAATGGCTTCTACCCACTCCTCAAGGACACTGGTCTGTTACCATTACTAGACACTGTCAACAGAAAATGACACCAGAGTCATGAAAGGCAAAACGGTGTCAGTTTAATCAGAGAGCGAGACAAAAAGGCAAACAATGCTACCCAAGAGGGAAGTATAGCAAGGAGACTCAGAGGTTGGCACAAGTCATACTTGGCAGGTCCCTGAGAAACCGGTTTGAAATTCAGGGATATAAAATCCAAACGAATGACATAGGCAATCAGAGTTGTTTTCTCTCCATTCAATTAAAGTAGGCGACTGCTATTGGCAGGAAAAAAAACAAAACTGTTTAAAAAGAAAGAGATATTCGAAAAGGATGTACTTGAAATAGATTTACAGGAAATAATAAAATAAAAGCAACTATTATTTTATTCTAAAGATATAGGCCATAATATGAATTCCATTTAAAAATATATTTAATCAATTGTTTTAGTAGCCCCCAAATAAAAAAAATTCAATAGACATTTTTAAAGCTTGTGGTACTGAGGGAGAATTATTTAGGCGATAACATGTACAAACTGACAAGATAGCTAACCACGGTAAGTAGTACTAATCATGATGGATCTCTATAATTATGGATATGGAAGAGGCCTCAGAGATTGTCTGGCCCAACCTGCTCATTTAACAGATGAGAGAACTAACTCAAAGAAGAATGATTGAAATGCCCGGGAGCACAGCGGCAATGCCAGTGCTGCTGGCTTCCACTCCTGCTCCTTGTGTAAAACACTGCTTAAGATGCAGGTTTTGAATCATAACGGTATTGCTATCTACAACACAGATAGTCTTTTAGTCCGTCTCCATAAACATACAATGTTTTTAGTAATGGTGGAAAATTGGGAATGGAATCATCTTAATTAAATTACTTCCAAAAGAACATTTGTCCGCCATGAAGCATCCTTCTCCTGACCCTGTAAACTTTGGAAGACTTCCTCTTCACACTCATAAAATAAAGGAAGATATGTATTGCTGAAATAAATGAGGATATGCATTGTTTTTCAAAGCCTCTGGAAAGAAACACTCCTAGGTAAAATACTGAGTTGAGAGCAACCAATTTTTGTGTAGATTGTCAGTGAGTCCTAAGTGTGAGTCCTACAGTCTGAGTGATCTGGCTGGTTTACCAAGCTGTTTTCAGAGTGCTCAGTAGTCAGCTTTCCCCTCTGACATTGTTGTCTATACCTCTATGTATAAGATTTTAGACCTTCCTCTGCCACCAAGTTGAAGTACATCTTTCAGGCAATCTGGGTCATTCTTCTTCTAACTTGATTTAATCTATTCAGTTTCTAAGAAGTACCATGACTCTGTGTTTGGTTGGATATAACTGTAGACAGTCAATTAGTATGACACTTTTTCATGAGACACTTAGGGAGAGATTTCTCTACTAAGTCTACAGCTTTTTTCTAGTAGCTAAAATCCAAATTTAATTTTGAAATTAATTCTTGGTTTCTAAGTAAATCTCTTTCAGCTACTTATATCCCATATTATTTTAAAATACATTAGGACAAATTGAGTCTCAATTTCTGTGATATAAATGTATTTCTCTATATACTCAATAGTATAAAATATTTAATAGGTATGTTCAAATTACAGGCCTTTCCCTTAGACTGCAGCATGGGGCTTCCCTCATAGTTTTGACCCAAGACTCAATAGAGGTTTTCCTATCTTAGAAGAAAAATGAACTCCAGTATTACAGGTCCTCCTGCCCTTTTTATCTTTTCCGCTCTTTAAGCCAGTGTTCTTACTGAAAGGAAAGTCTGCCATAGATAATCTTCACTCTTTCTCCCAGTTTTTCAAGGACACATTTTCTTTACAACCGTTCCTAACCAATACCATGCCTAGTAAATACAAGAGTCCTATTATTAATCATCTAGAACATTCAGATAAGAATACACAGAAAAATTTAAGTATAATGATTTGTCAGTATAAGAATCGTTATGGACAAACACACACATGTGAGTATATGATGGGAAGCCTTCTTAAGCCAATGGCCTTTGAGAGACTGGACCAGGTTGGGCATGACTTTTGGGTACCAAAAATCCAATGGTACTACCTGCTTACTCACACTCTCCCTGCTAGCAAAGCCTGGATGTTGAATTCCGTTCCTTTTTCTCATTGTGATTCATGAGTTCCCCTTTAATAAAGAACACCTTATTATACCCTATTTGGAGCTAGTGTGGGATTATGTGGTTTGTGTTCCCCTCCATTGGATGAGCTCCTCTTCATGTATATACATGCAAGTGTAAGTAAGTGTGACCAGATATAATTTATTTGGCCACATTCAAAAATTTTGGGATAAAATTTAAAGGTAACACCAAAGAGTATGTGGTAAGTCATAAGGATTATTTATTTTTATCAGTAAGACAAAATAGTATAATTTTCTAATGTAAATAATGATATGGCAGATATTAAGAGTAGGAGTATGATTTAGATTATGTTGAAATACTGATTCAAATATATAGTTTATTTCTCTGTTATGTTATATTTCAAATCATTTACTTTTATATGTATGTATATGAGTGATTGTCTTGCATGTATGATTACTACTTTAATACTTTGTACCCATAGATGTTGAAGAATTTTCATTTACATTGTATGAAGATACATTAGTGTGATTGTTTTAATAAAAAGCTGAATGGCCAATAGCCAGGAAGGAAGAAGTTGGGATGGACTTCTGAAGACACAGAGGACTCAGAAAGGAAGAAATGCAGATTGTCAGCCAAACCCAGATGAAGCAGGACATGTAGGAGGAGAAATAAATGCCACCAGGCATGTGACAGTATGTAGATCAACAGAAATGTGTTAATTTTAGTTATAAGAGGTAGTCAGAAACAAGCCAAATCTGAGACTGAACTTACATAATTAAAAAGAAGTCTCTGCGTGATTATTTGAGAGCTGGCAGTTGGGACAGAGAAGTCTTGCTACACATGGAGATCAGAATGGGCCTGCCAGTCACATGAAACTGGAATTAAAGATAGTTATGAACCCCCACATGGGTGCTGGAACTTGAATAGAATCCTTTGCAAAAGAAAATTCTTTTAGCAACTAAGCAATCTGTCCGAATATTTGTTTCTTATTTTGAATGTATAATCTGAAGACAATAATAAATGTCTCTTAGCAATATTGGAAATAAATAATAAATGAAATACTGTACACTGAGCACATGAACAGCACCTAGTCCCAGCTAAGGTCAGCAAATATGATTATAATAGAGAAACAGAGAAAAATATCTCTTCTTTTTGTTTGTTTGTTTTGGTTTATCGAGATTGGGTTTCTCTGTATAGCCCTGGCTGTCCTGGAAGTTGTGTTGAAGACCAGGCTCAATGGAATTGAGATCAGCATGCTTCTGCCTCCCAAGTTCTGGGATTAAATGTGTGTGCCACCACCAGTCAACAGGGTATTTGTGTATGATGTAGAACATTTGTTTAATGATGCAAAGATTGCTGCATTTTTAGTTTGCGCTTGTTTAATTCTGTGAGATTATGCTACTTCACCTGTCTAAAACACCTGATTAATCTAATGCAGTTGAGAATGGCTGACAGGCAGAGAGAACAAATAGGAAGAGAATTCTGGGAGAATCAGTATTTATATTATTTGTAAACAAATTTTCTTCACTTCATGCTATGACCAGATATCTTGCTGATAAAAAGCACAATCTAGTTAAATTTTTCTTGGGAGCTGCTGAGGTCTTCATTTCTAAGAACAAAAAAATCTGCAGAAAATTTTTATTAGGTTAAATAAATAACTATCTACTAAGAAGGTTTATACTTAAGTTTTGGTTTTAGGACCAATATTATATTCATTTTTGTGGTTATCTGATGACACACAAATTTAAGTTGACATATTTGTTCTTATTTATATTGAGTTTATCAAAATATTAAACGTTTGTATTGGTTGTTTTCATGCTTTTTAAAATTTTTCAATCTAAAAAATATTATTTTTCCAGAAGAAATATGAACACTATGAGGACAATAAAAAAATGTCTAGATTTTAAACAAGTGACACAAAGTTCTTTCTTTCTGAAAAAAAAAAACTTTAAGGTTTAAAGTACAGCACAGTTTAAAATACCCGAGTTGGTAATTTAAGTAGTATATACTACAGCTGAGGAGCAGGCAAACTAGAGCCTCACCACGTATCTATCCTTTAAATAACACTACTATAAAGGTTTAGAGAGAGCATACAATATTAAAACGATGACAAGAAGAGAAGTGTGGCAAAGAAAGGGAAATGTCAACTTGTAAAAATATGTTTGAGGGGAAAAGAAACATGTTCCCTGCAACGTTACAACATGCTGGCATACTATTCAACAATGCAGATGAATAAGGGATGAGATGGAAGATCCTGCTCATAATTAATTGAACTTATGAACTCCCATTTTCTTTCTTATTCAGCACATTGCCACATTTTTAAAATAAAGAGTCCTGGAGGGGACAACAAAAACATACCCACAGCTATCATCATTCCCTTGAACTGTGGTTCTAAACCAAAACAGAGAGAGGAATGCCAAGTCAATTGCTCTTGATTCCATTAGGTATGACAGTAGGAAGATGAAGTGCCTACCTCTCCTTTTAATTTTTCATTGTGAAATAACTAGATTTTCTGTTAGCAAGGATAACACACAAGTTTGTTTTTAATGTATTTAAGCTGCAGCTCCCTAAAGTCCATGATGTTTTTATCAAAAACTTAGAATTGACATTGACACACTACTGGGAACAAATTTACCAACAACATTTGACTTTTACTGGGTTTGTTTGAAAAATGAAAATCCTGTTTCAGAATTCAGTGCAATTTGCAACACTGCACTAATTCATTAAGTTTCCTTAGTCTGTAATTTGGGGATGATTTTATGTCTTTATCTTCATCTAATATCACTGGTTATTTTTAAGAGTACTGGCAAAGTATAGCAAAGTGGATCCCTCAGTGTAGGCTCTTACCTTGTTAGCCTGATGTTAGGTAATTTTGAAAATAATGGCTCAGAAGTGAAGGTACATACTTAAAAACCTAAATCATTACTGGTTGTGCTCAACTTCACAGCTTGGTACTGGTGTTTTAGTCTCATTTCTCTGCTATGACATTACTTGTTAAAATAGTTTTTTTTTCATTATTAACATAAATTACTTCCTGAAACTCAACCACTCTTAAAGGAGGGCAATTAATTAATATTCATATCTTGGTGTGAAGAGTACTGTAACTGTCAGAATAATAAATATCCCTGTAAAGTATTCATATTCGCATCTCCATAACAAATGACTTGCTTTTACCTATTGGTAATATGTTTTCTTTGTCTTTTTTTCAATAGTTTAAGTGTTTGTTTTTTTATTTATCCTGGTTTTTATTATATTTTATAAAAAGTGTGAGTGCGATTTAATTATTCCACATCAAGTATTGCTTCTATTGGTTTTTTTGCCCCCCTACCTTTTAGCCTCTTCAGCTCCATCCTGTTTGATTTTATGTGAGAGTCGCTTTTTTTTTAAGTGTTTCATGGTTTAACTATTTTCAGGAAGTGTGATTGATTCCTTTAAACACTTGCCTTTCTTGTTTCATTTTTCTCTTTTTCTCCTTCCTTCCTTCCTTCCTTCCTTCCTTCCTTCCTTCCTTCCTTCCTTTCTTTCTTTCTTTCTTTCTTTCAGTCAGAGACTCCAAATTTGAAACTTTTGAGGCCAGTTGGTATTCTCTGACAGCACTTGAGTGCTTTGGTGTGGTTTTGGTTTTTGCTTTGCTTCTCACCAATTCTGTATGACTTTGGATTTGCCGCTACATCATGAAGCTTTTTCATAGCTTAGCGGAGCTTGTTTTAGTTTGTTTTTTTCTTGTCTGCGTCCAGACTGCAGATGAGCTCAGTAAGCTCTTTGTTTTATATTTATGTGGATTTTCAACATTTTCTGTGTAAAACTTATATTCTTCCACTCTCTGTTGAAATTATCTATGTGACTTACTATGTAAAATATTGAGCATGTTCAATGTTAACTTTTAATTGTAACTACTTTAAACTTTCTAGTCAAAATTTTCAAGTTTTTTGTGCTATGTGAATTCAGATTGTTCTCAACTTTCATATGCTTCAGCACTTTAATACAGTTTCTCGTGTTGTGTTGCTTCATAAATTAAATTTTGCTATTTGTATGAATCATAGAGTAAATACATGACATGCAGAATATCTTATATGTGACCCCTACACACAGGAATCACAACCCATGGGTTAAGAAACACTATTCCCATTTTCACATTTTTTTTTATGGTGTTGGTTTATATTCTGAATGCTGGGAGAAAGAAGGTAGAGACAGTAAGATGCCGTGTAGCCAAGAGAGGGGAAAGATGCAAGCGGCCAGCTGGAACCTTTCTGGTAAACCACGAGCCCCATGGTAAAATATAAAAAAAAAATGGAAATGGGTTAATTCTAGATGTAAGAGCTAGCTAGCAATATGCTTAAGTGATTGGTCAAGCAGTGATTAAATTAATACAGTTTCTGAGTGATTCTTTTGTTTCTGGGCAGCCGGGAATGATCAAGTTGATTCTTATCACAAAGTGCTGTTTTATTTTCTTAACCATATCCTTTGCCTTAAAGAAGCTTCTCAGTTTTAGGAAATTCCACTTATTAATTGTTGTTCTCAGTGTCTGTGCTACTGGTATACTTAGGAAGGTGTCCCTGTCTATATGTGTTGAAGGCTATTTCCCACTTTTCTCTTCTATCAGGTTCAGAGTAACTGGATTAATGTTGAGTTCCTTGATCCATTTAATTCTGAGTTTTGTGCATGGGAATAGGTATGCATATATTTGCATTCTTCTGTGTGTCGACAAGCAGTTTTTGCCAGCAACATTTGTTGAAAATGTTTCCTGTTTTCCATTGCACAATTTGGCTTTTATTTTTTTTCCAAAAATCTTGTGTTTATCAGTGTGTGGATTAATGTCAAGGTCTTTGATTTGATTCCATTGTCCCACTTTTTTATGCTAATACCCAGCTGTACTTAGTACTATAGTTCTATACTCCAGCTTGAAGTGAGGGATGGTGATGTCTCCAGAAGTTCCTTTATTGTACAGGGTTGTTTTGGCTATCATGGGATTTTGTTTTCCATATGAATTTGAGAATTGTTCTTTCAAGGTCTGTAAAGAACAGTGTTAGGATTTTGATGGCGATTGCATTGAATCTATAGATTGTTTTTGGTAAGATCACAGATTTAACTATGTTGATCCTATCTTTCTAAGGGCATAGGAGATCTCTCCATTTTTTATATCTTCTTCAATTTCTTTCTTTAAATATTTTAATTTCTTGTGATACAAGTCTTTCACTTGTTTGGTTAGAGTTACCCCAAAATATTTTATGTTGTTTGTGGCTATTGTAAAGGGTAATATTTCTCTGATTTATTTATTTATTTATTTATTGTTTGTTTGTTTGTTTTTTCGAGACAGGGTTTCTCTATGGTTTTGGAGACTGTCCTGGAACTAGCTCTGTAGACCAGGCTGGTCTCGAACTCACAGAGATCCACCTGCCTCTGCCTCCCGAGTGCTGGAATTAAAGGCATGCGCCACCACTGCCCGGCTCTGATTTCTTTCTAAAACCATTTATTTGTATATAAAAGGGACACTGATTTTTTGAGTTAATCTTGTGCTACACTACTGACAGTGTTTATCAGTTGTAGAAGTTTCCTGGTAGAGTTTTTGGGGTCACTTATGTATACTATCATGTGATCTTCAAAGAGATAAGGGAGGTTGGAATGGGAAAAGGGAAGGGAGGAAGAACTAGCTGTAGTATGTAAAATGAAAAATAATAAAAGAAAGGCATACGCATTACTCGTCTTTCCTTCCTTAAAATAAATAGCCATTCCTGTTTTGATTGCCCTTTCTCCTGTTTGCTGTACATCTGAGATTCCAAGTATAAGTCATCTTTGGAATTTAAAGTAGCCTGTCTTTAGCATCATTGAGTTTTGTACTTTACTACAAATTAAGTGGTCTGGCAATGTACCTAAGTATCAGTTATCGCAGACGTTTTAAAAAGTCAACATAAAGTAGAATCTTGTATTATGTACTTTCTAAGAAAATAGGTAGAAAGTATAAAAGTAACAACTAAAAAGGACTTTTCTCCTGACTTTCAGTAGGCCATTGCATTCTCCTGACTAAAGAGTAAACTGCAGCTATACGTAAATCCTTTTTCACAAAAGACTGATAAATTTTCTTACTGGCTATTTTACATTTTATTCCTCTGTTTTCAGTATTAGCTAGACTCTTCTGAGATTCTGATGCTTAGAAGAAGAGAAGAAAAATATTTTTCTTTGAATTCACCTTCCTATTTAGCTTCTCTAGGATCATGAATTCTAGGCTTAATGTCCTTTATTTATGGCTAGAATCCACTTATGAGTGAGTACATACCATATTCATCTTTTTGGGTCTGGATACTCAAGATAGTCTTTTCTATTTCCATCCATTTGCATGCAAAATTCAAGATGTCATTGTTTTTTTACCTCTGAGTAGTACTCTAATGCATATATATTCCACACTTTCTTTATCCATTCTTCCATTGAGGGGCATCTAGGTTGTTTCCATATTCTGGTTATTACTAATAATGCTGCTATGAACATAGTTGAACAAATGCTTTTGTAGTATGATTGGGCATCTCTTGGGTATATTCCCAGGAGTGGTATTGCTGGATCACCATAGAAACTTCATCTGGCAATGGATGGAGATAGAGACAGAGACTCACATTGGAGCACTGGACTGAGCTCCCAAGGTCCAAATGAGGAGCAGAAAGAGAGAGAACATGAACAAGGAAGTCAGGACCGTGAGGGGTGTGCTCACCCACTGTGACGGTGGGGCTGATCTAATGGGAACTCACCAAGGGCTGCTGGACTGGGACTGATGGAGCATGTGATCAAGCCAGACTCTCTGAATGTGGCTGACAAGGAGGGCTGACTGAGAAGCCAAGGACAATGGCACTGGGTTTTGATGCTACTGCATGTACTGGCTTTGTGGGAACCTAGTCTGTTTGGATGCTCACCTTCCTAGACCTGGATGGAGGGGAGAGGACCTTGGACTTCCCACAGGGCAGGGACAGCTCACTGCTCTCTGGACTGGAGAGGGAGGCAGAGGAGGATAGGGAGAGGGGAAGGTGGGAGGGGAGGGATATGGGAGGAGGTTAAAATTTGTAATAATAATAATAATAGTAGAAGAAGAAGAAGAAAATGATTGAAAGATAGGTAAAATTGCATATTCCAAGTAAAATTGGTTTTAAGTCAGGATTTAAAAAATATATCAATGGTTTTATATTATTAGAATTGAGAAGTTATTTAGTCACCTTTATTTATTTTTCTATCAGAGAGTCTAAAACATGAACTGGTGATTACCCAGTGTTTAATTGTTAATCACTTACAATTCCAAATTGTCTTTTTAGCATCATCATTTCATTTCAGAAGTTTCTTTGAAATGTCAATTAACACAGTTTGCCAGAAAAAGGAAGGAAATTTTCATATTCTCATTACTTTATTTAATCTCCTCATGGACTGCGTTCTACATTCACTTCGAATGCATTTTGGTAATGGCACGTAGACACACAGTCTCAAGAGACTTTTTCTCCATGTCTAGTAACCCTTGTATTTGGCTGTGCAGTCTTTCCTTACTTTAAGGCTTGCAGTTTCTGAATCGAAGATACCTTTGGCAAGAAAATCATGGGTTGCCCTCCAGGGATTTCTCATACTTTATTTAGCTCAAACGTGGACTCAGAAACCCAGAAAATGGACTGTATTTGGCAGCTTAGCACTTTTTTTGTAAGTAGTAAAGTTCAGGCTATCAAAGAACTTTTCAGTATGACAATTATATAACACAATATGTGACCTTTACAACAAAATTCAGAATGGGAAATCTACACTGAGGGTTTTCCTCCTGTTGGCATATAGTCTCAATGCTCTCTGTTTCCCTTCTTAAGCACACAGTTATAACAGAAAAAACAGCTTGTTTATATGTCAAACATATGTTTTATATCATTCTATATAGAATTTTAACATGACAAAAATATTGTTTGTTTTACCTTACCAAATTATTCAAAGAAACTATAGCTTGATTTGTTTTTCTTTCTGTTACACAGAGAAGGCTGCAGTTAAAGATGTACTCAGAATGTCTGTCACTAGATTGATGGCTTTTTTCTTTGTCCTTTGAAAGATGAGAAACTAAGATATAAAAGAAATATAGGTTCTACTAAATGAAGGAAGCTAGTCACCTCACTGGCTAATGAGAGACATTCTTGATTAAGCAGGATTGGGCTAATCTTTTAAAGAAAATAATTCAGTCAGATTTCATAAATATAAATTAAATGTATCAAGTATTGAATATATATGTATATATATCAAAGTTTTGATTGTTATTAAGTTGTTCTATTTTTAAGCTTATTGACTTTACTACCATCTATTTTTATTTGGTTATTTTTTTCTAAGTACTTTTTTAATTCTTAGAAATTTCACATAATATATTTTTATCATATTTACCTTCTCCCTTACTACTTTCAGATCCACCATCATTTTGATAACTATTGAACCTTATGTCTCCTTTTATCCTCACCAAGTCTCATTTATGAAGATCATGTATTCCTGGTGTGATGTCATCCACCAAAACATAATTGACCTACTATGGGCCATATCTTTAAATAAAATTGACTTTTCCTCTCCTAGCTTCTATAAATTATCAATAGATCCCTGGTTAGGAGTGAGACTTCAGGCCTCACTTTTCTCTCCATGCAGAAATTTGGTTTGATTTGAATTTCAATATGTACTGTGAATACCGTCACAAATTTTACTATGTTTATAAAGGAGGAAATGGGGATAATGGAGTAAATGGTAGAAGTACATGCTAGAGAATGGAGTATGGGGAGAGATAACAAACACAAATAACTACTGTAATATTTTATACGTAAGCCTACTACTGTTTGAACCTTCTTCTCTCTCTTTTACACACACTCATCTCTGTGTGTGTGTGTGTGTGTGTGTGTGTGTGTACTGTGTGGGTACTGAGAATAGAATTTATGTCCCACAGAAGAACAGTCAATGCTCTTAACCACTTGAGGACATCTCTTCAACACCTTCAGTACTATTTCTAAGGTCACAATACAGCTTTGAAAAAAACATAGTCAAAAACTCTATTACTTTATTTCTTTTTTCTTTTTAGGATATATTATGCGTCAATTTGCTTTGTCTTTTAGTAAAACTCACAAATGGTGACCATTTTTACGAATAAATAAAAAAAGAATCTAACAACTACAAGCAGGAGTGGCTGTTGGGAATGGAGAGGCCACGTGCCTTGCCAGCAGTATAGAAGGAGTCGTGTGGGTCTCTTCCAGAGTACTTCTCCTCAGTTCAGTCAAAGATGACCCTGAGAGTGGAAAGTGAAAAGGTAAAGACAGATGGTTTCTGTTAAATGAGCCAAGGGGTTTGTGGTTCACTCCTACAATTTGAGGTCCATTTGTATTGCACGCTGGAGCGTTTTACTGAACCAGAGGTTATAGCAGGGTGACTTACAATACAAGGAACCAGTTCTGAAAAATGTACTTTTTCTTCTTTTCTATTGTTGTCATTACTTTTTTCTGCTTTCAATTTCCATAGCCTTTCCCCTTGCAATGACGTTTTGATTTTGTTTTGCTCTGCAATACAACAATAAAAAACCATGCAAAAATCAAAATATAGGATGACTACTCTTAAGAATTATTTTAATAAATTATACTGGCCTTCTATTATAATTTTTGACATTATTATGTCATTAAAAATTAATGAGCCAATGGCACAATGAAGGATTTGCTATGACAGCTGATTTAGTGGAATAATTATACTGATATATTTTCATTCTGTTCCTAATAAAATAGAGGCACCGATTCCTTTGTCAATTAACATGTGTCAACTACACAGAATTTCTGTTTCTCATAATGATCAATACATTATTCCAAAATCAAAATTTGAATTAGTGACATTTCTTAAGATTTTGAGAATTTTATACATGCCTAATAACCACTTGGGTTTGGATAAGTAGTCTGGAGTCGCTTTCTGGAGAAAACTGAATCTTCCAATTTCAGCAGACATTAACTAGCTAAAGCTTATCATTTAGGGGTAGGGTCTTTTGAAATTTTTCCCTCATTATTGACTTCTCAAGTGACATTGAACTTGTTACTACTGTTGTTATTGTTGATTTCGTGGGTGTAGGTTTTGTTTGCTCTTAGCAGACACCCTTGTCCCTGTCTCTTACAACTTTTTGTTGTTGTTATTTTTAGCTCTCTCCCATCATGTTCCCCCGCTTCAGTTGTACTTTTATGTATCAGTTTGGATTGGGCACCTCACTGATGATTGTTCTCTGCATTTTGGCAATTGTTAATTTCTGTGATGGGCTCTGTTTGTTGAAAGAAAAAATTTGTCTTCTTTTGTTTTTGTTTTTGTTTTTATTTTGAGATTTCTCTGTAGCTTTGGAGCCTGTCCTGGAACTTACTTTTAAGACCAGGTTGGCCTTGAACTCACAGAGATTTGTCTGCATCTGCTTTCCAAGAGCTGGGATTAAAGGCATATGCCATCACCACCCAGCTAAGTACAAATTTCTTTAATGAGAGGTCGGAACTACGGTTATCTGTGGGTAGAAGGCTAAGTAGAAGTATTTAGAATGCAGTTAGAAATCATGCTCTTTTAAGAAAGTGAGAGTAATAGATTTTTATCTAGAATCCAGTGTCTCACCTGGCATAAGTTGCTTAAGTTCCACAGAATCTTTACCTTGAGCATACCATAATACCAATTAGACAGTTATGGCTTCTTCTCAAAACAAGAGTTTCTGTCATGCCCTTGTGAATATCTTGGAATTGCTGCTGGTGTAGCTCACAAGATTTGCAGCTAGGTGTAGACTGTTGGCTGCTCTTCTCACTTGGCAATTTGCATAACATCTTCAGATACTATCAGGTCTATTTTCAGAGCAAGGGCTTCCAATTTGTTTCCAGTTAGATTCCATCCAAATTCATTTTGGAGTTAGTGATTTGTTAAGGAAAAAGGTTGGTAGCTTCAACTTCTGGGAAGAAATTGAGGGCAAGAGCAATAGCCTGTAGTGTATGTATATTTGTTAGATTCATTTGATCAAAAATCTACTGAAAATTGTCATCTGTGCTGTGTATTTTAGTATATAGTTTATATCACCCAAAGTGATATAATTTCACTTCAAGTATGTGTGTATGTGTGTGTGGCATTTTAAATACTATATGTTTAGTTTTTATGTAAACATAAAAACATAGGTGCTTCCCTCACTCTCCCCAGTTAAGTTAAAACCACCATTTCTCATTTTTCCTCATTCAAGGTACTTATGTTCTACTGTGCATCTTACTAGAGTTCCTTTATTTATAGCTATTTCTCCATGGTCTTTGTTTACTTTTCTGGTGTGTGTGTGTGTGTGTGTGTGTGCGTGCATGTGCGTGTGCGTGTGCGTGTGCGTGTGCGTGTGTGTGTGTGTGTGTGTGTGTGTGTGTGTGGTGGTGACTTCAGGTTATAACAATTCTGAGCTAAAATCCAGAACTAGGGGAAACAATCTGCCATTTCTCTTTCTGGGTCTTGGTTATATGCTTCAATATAATACTTTCTAGTTCCACCTGTTTCTCTACAAATTCTATGATTTCATTTTTCCTTTATAGTTGAATAGTGCTTTATTGTGCATATGTGCCATATTTTCATTATCCATTTATCGGTGAAAAGACATTTGGTCTGTGTCCATGTCCTAGCTTTTGTGAACAGAATGGATATAAACATGACTGAGATGTATCTGTAGAGTAGAACATAGTGGATTTTGGCCAATGCCAAAGAATGGTTCAGCTGATTCCTGTGGTAGATTTGTTCTTAGGTTTTGACACTTCTCCACAGTTATGACAATAGTGACTGTACCACTTTGCAATCTCAATAACAATAAATGACGGCTCCCTTTTCCCCATATCCTCACCAGCATTTGTTGTAACTGGATTCTTTGATATTAGAGATTCTGGATGAGATAAGACCCATTTGCATTTCTCTAATTGCTCAGGATATTGAGCACTTCTAAAATATTATTTATTTATTTTGATTTTTTCCTATTGGGGACTCTCTATTCAAATATATACCCCTTTATCAACTGATTGATTGTTTACTAACTTTATCTTTTGAGTTCTTTATGTGCTCTTTATAGCAATCATCTATCAAGTATATAGCTGACAAAGATTATCTCCTACTCTGTTAATTTTCCCTTTACTCAATTGATTGTTTCCATTGCGGCACAGAAGACTGTTAGTTTTATGAGGTTCCATTGCCAAGGGACTTAAGGTCAGAAATGGAATTCTACTCTGAACACCTTTCTTACTTCAACTGGATTTTGATAGCTCAGTCCAGTGCTCCGATGTGGGTCTCTGCCTCTGTTTTCATTAGTTGCTGGATGAAGGCTCTATAGTGATATTTAAGATACTCATTTTTCTGACTAGAGGGCAAGTCAAGTTTGGGCCCCCTCTCTTCTATTACTTAGGGTCTTAGGTGGGGTCACCCTTGTGCATTCCTGAGAATTTCTCTGGAGTCAGGTTACTACTAACCTTATAATGGCTCCCTCAATCAAGATATCTCTTTCCTCGCTCTCATCTCTGTCCTTCTTCCATCTTGACTATTCCATTCCTTCAAGCCCTCCTCCACCCTCCCCTTCTCTTCCCCTTATACCCTCACTTCTCACCCAACTCCCATGCTCCCAATTTTGTACCTATATCTTAATGGGTTGGAAAAGATGTTGGAGTGGAATGCAAATTATTTGCTTTTATCCTTTATACTATTCTTGATTTTCTTGACAAGTTTTCTGATGTTGGCAATGACAGTGCTTCTGAATCCTTTGATTACTAGCTTGCATTATTTCAATAATGAGCTTTTATTAGATATCTTTAGTACCTTATCAAATAAAGGAATAAAAAGTAATGAAGATGGAGTTTCAAAAAGAGTTGTGAAACAAAAGCTGAGAATCTATCACTTCTCTTGCTATAGCATTCCAAATATTAAAAATTAAAATAATAAGACTTAATGATATAGAATTTTCCTTTGTATGCTATGAATATATTTTATTACCATTGGTTAATAAAGAATAAGGGCAGAGTCTGGGAGAGGCAAGCAGCTGTCAGAGAAGCAAGATGTGATGTAACAAGCCATGAGCCTTGTGGTAAAAAATAAAAAATAATAGAAATTGGTTATTTTAAAATTAAGAGCTAGTTAGTAATATGTGTCAGCTCTCAACCAAGCAATTATAATTAATGTAATTTATATAGTTATGTCAGGAACTGGTGGGCAAAAAAGAAACTCCCGTTTATAATATACTGGCAATTATCAATTTATTTGACAAATTCAAGCTATTCTCTGATAATTAACAAAACTATTAAATATTTACACACAGGTATTTACATAAATATATTGAATTTCAATTTATTTTTTGGTACATTTCTTGTACACACACTCAGTCACTTTTGTCTCCCCTGAATTCTGTGATCTCTAATATAGTAGTACATCTTAAAAACCAGCCCACTAATCACAATCCCAGAGAACCTAGACAACATTGAGAGACATACATAGTTCTAATCTACGTGGGTAGTAGAAAAAGACAAGATCTTCTGAGTAATTTTGGAGCATGGGGACCTTGGGAGAGGGTTGAAGGGGAGGGTAGAGGCAGGGAGGGCAGCAGAGAAAAATGTAGAGCTCAATTAAATTTAATAAAATATAAGGTAATTTAATTAATATTCAGTAAATATCAGTTATCTCTTTTCTATTTGTAACTCGTCTTGTTGTACCTTTTGAGTAGTACAAAGCAATGTAAGTACAAAAAAATAATTATCAGAGCTAGAATGTAATCCTTAAAACGATTCTCAACCTTGGTAAATGAGTAAAATGTTATCCGCACTGAAGAGGTATATTCTCTAAGATGACAGGAAATTATTTGATTATGACTATTTAGCCACAAAAGCTGACTTGATAGAACTCTTTAAATTACAGTCTTTAAAGTGTATTTTGTGTGAGTATCTTGCTTCAATTCATTGATCAGTAGAAATAGACCCCTTTAGGCATTTATAAATGCCCTATTTTTGATCACTCTCACACGACTTAATAGTAGAAAGACATAGAGATAAAGAAATATTGGTTGTTCATGGACTAAAATATAGAATCAATACTACCAAAATTCTCTTAACAAATTTTCCTGATGGACATTCAAAAGTTACTAAGTATGGTTTGCATGCATAACAATATAACACGGTCCACAGTCCAACAAAAACCTTAAAAAACTAAAAATATTAAACATAATAAATATGTGACATTGTTTTTGAATAAAAAAGATATAAATGAAGATGTGAAATTTGGAAGTGATTAGGAAGGTTTAAATTGTTTTTATCATAATACTATACCTAACAACATAAAAGCCACATATACATTGATCAATGAGTAATTTTGATAGAGAAATTATATTTTATACATTTAAGATTTATTTTCTTGAATGTCTCACTCTCCCTCCCCCCTCGATATATATATCGAGGATTTTTCTGATATTGTACATGTTTTAGACCAAACTTTAATTCTAAATAAATCAAAAGTAAATAACATAAAAATGATTCCTTGGTTTATATATTATATAAAATCATATTGAGTACAGTGGCAAAGTGTTTGACTACCTACCAAGTATGCCCATTTTTTTAATTCAATTCAATAAATAATTAATTTTTTTCTCTGTTCACCAATCTTCCTTTCTAAGTTCCTCCATGGTCCCCATTCTCCCAATTGACTCAGGAGATCTTGCTTTTTTCTACTTCCCATGCAGATTAGATCTATGTATCTTAGGGTCCTCATTATTGTCTAGCTTCTCTAGGATTGTGAATTGTAAGCTGGTTTTCTTTATTTTATGTCTAAAAGTCACTTATGAGTGAGTCCGTATGATATTTGTCTTTCTGGGTCTGAGTTACCTCACTCAGTATGATGTTTTATAGATCCCTCCATTTGTCTGCAAATCTCAAGATGTCATTATTTTTTCTGCTGTGTAATACTTCATTGTGTAAATGTACCACATTTTCCTTATCCATTCTTCAGTCGAGGGGCATTTAGGTTGTTTCCAGGTTCTGATTATAACAAACAATGCTGCTATGAACGTAGTTGAGCATATGTCCTTGTGGCATGACTGAACATCCTTTGAATATATACCCAAAAGTTGTATTGCTGGGTCTTGAGGAAGGTTGTTTTCTAATTATCTGAGAAATCACCATACTGATATCCAAAGGGGTTTTACCACTTCCACTAGCAATGAAGGAGTGTTCCTTTTACCCCACATATCTATCATAAGTTGTCATCAGTGTTTTTGTTCTTTGCCATTCTTACAATTATAAGATAGAATCTCAGAGTTGTTTTGATTTGCATTTCTCTGATGGCTAAGGATATTGAACATTTCCTTAAGTGTCTTTCAGCCATTTTATATTTCTCTTTTGAGAGTTCTCTGTTTGGGTTTGTACTCCATTTTTTATTGGATTATCTGTTCTTTTGATGACCAATTTCTTGAGTTCTTTGTATATTTTAGAGATCAGCCCTCTGTCTGATGTGGGGTTTGTGAAGATCTTTTTCTATTCTATAGACTGCCATTTTGTCTTGTTGGCCATGTCCTTTGTTTCTCAATTATGCTTCAAGTTTTCAGTAATGCCTCTTAATGAGAAGTAGATAAAGAAAGTCCAAATTATAAAATTGCTCTTTTCTTTACCTGAGTATTGATGTGTTTTGAGTAAGTAGTGACAATTTAAATGATGATGTTCCCCAAAGGCTCTGTCATTAGAGTACTGGGACCCCAGTTGATGGTATTGTTGGAGAGCTTTAGGAGGTATGTCCTTGCTGGAAGAAGTAGGTCATTAACTGTGAGCTTTGAGGTTTCAAAACCAGGAATCTTTCTCAATTTTTTCTCTATCTTTCCTCCTGTAGTTTGAGATGTGAGGTCTCAGCAGTTCCTGTCACTAAGTCTGGCTGATCCTATGCTTTCCCACTGTCTTGGTAACAGAAACTTATCTGTACATAGCCACAAACCACATAAAACCTTCCTTCTGAAGATTGCCTTGATCTCGGTGTTTTGTCACTGCAGCAGAAAAGTAACTCATGCAAACGTAGAGTGAGGTTAAGGATTTTGCCTTTGTGAATAAGAAGAAGTAGTTCATAACTCGTATAATCTAGTATATAATCCATTGAATTGTAATATTTAGGAATGCTCTCAATATCTTTGTGTAAATTTACTTATGTAGTCATTCGAGAGGAGGGGATAGCAATTAAGAAAATGCCTCCATAGTATCAGGCTGTAGGCAAGGCTATAGGACATTTACTTAATTAGTGATTGACAAGGGAAGTCCAGCCCATTATAAGTGGGGGTCATCCCTGCATTGGTGTGCCAATGTCCTGGAAGAAAGCAGACTGAGAAAGTCATGAAGAACAAGCCAGTAAGAAACATCCCTCAATGGTCTCTACATGAGCTCTTTTCTCCAGGTTCCTGCCTGTTTATGTTCCTGTCCTGAGTCTCCTTGATATGAACTGTGATTTGAAAGAAAAGCCAAGCCAAATAAACCATTTTCTTCTCAAGTTGGTTTGGTCATTGTATTTCTTAAAAACAATAGATCCCCTAACTCTCTTAAGGAATTTTATATATAATTTAGGGTATTTACCTAAAACTTTTAAAAGATAACTGATAATTAAAAAGAAGATATTAGACAATAACATTTTTAAAATTTTGTTCCATTAGGCCTTGATTTTCAGACATTAAGACTAAAAAAAGGTGAAGTCAGTTCTTGCTTTATTTCTCAGCATTTGGAAATTATCCTATACACAAGTACCAAAAAATATTTATATCTCACTAAAATTCCCCTAATAAATTCTACTAATGGATATTAAATTTAATTTTGAACTCTAACTGTGTTATAAAATTATAGAAAAGTTTAATCAAATATCTAACCCAGTTAAGGTAACCTGAGAGGATGAGGAAATTAGTTCACATATTTAAAATAATTATCATTATAAGCCCAGTGGTTTTTGCCTATGGCTTTAGGGCCAGTACTTGGAAGGCAGAGGCAGGCAGATTTCTGTGAGTTTAAGGCCAGCCTAGTCTATAAGAGCTAGCTCCAGGAACAGGCTCCAAAGCTACAGTGAAACCCTGTCTCAAAAAGTAAAAAAAAAAAGAAAGAAAAAAGTTATCAGTATAGATGGAATACCATTATTGGTGTTAATTTTGGGTTTGGCCATCTCTGTTCTAGTTATTCAGCTACTGGAAGCAAAAAGGTTCATGTCTATGATTAGTATTGCTGTTGGCTGCTATGGGCAAGGAAGCTTCTTTTGCAATATCATCAATGGCTTCAAACTCATAGCTGAAAATGAGAGTCATTGAAGGCTTCTGTGACAACGTCCCCTCCCCACCCCCTCAAAGAAACAATCCAGAGAAGAAGATATTTAAGAGGGTTCTTAAAGATGATGATAAAGACACTGCCATGTAACTCTTCACACTTGATGGCTTCTAGTGGTGATGGAGTGGAAGGGAGTGGGGGATGACTCAATTTTCTTTGAGGGGCTAGCAACTGGCAATATAAGCTTGCTCGAATGTGTATACATGAAAACAAATTGGACTTGGGTACCTTTGCTTGTGTGTTTGCTTGTTGGATATCCTTTCTTTTCTCTTTTCTTATTTTTTGTGGGGGCAGGGAGTTGGCATCTACAAGTGTGGGAAATTATACCTGGGAGGAATGGGAAATGAGTGTGATTAGGGTACATTATATAAAATTCCGAAATAATTAATAAAACCAAATAAATAGTTTTGGGTTTAAATAGTACAAGAAGTGTGAGAAGCCACTTAACTATAATTTAATAGTTTTTTGGGTTTGTGTTTTTCATGGGGTTTAAAAATGCTTATTAAACAGTTAAAATAAATAAAAAGTCTGCCTAGGTATATGGAAAGCAGACATGAGCAGACCTGTGATGGTAACTTCAGGCAGGTACCAATTTATTATTTTACTTGGTTCCACTAATAAATGTGCATGCGGTTCTCTGTCATTCCACATCTCAATAAATTTTTGAAAACTTTTTGATTCTGACTGTAATGTACATATGATCCTTATTCTTCCTAGTACTGTGCTTTTATAAGGAAAACTATTCTTTTATAAGATGTTCACATTAGTTCTATTTAGTTTTCCTCTCTTATGATAGATTTATCCAGCAAAATTCTCTTGACATTATAAATGGACCACGAGATGGGGGGATATTAATTATATACAACTATTGTTTCCTATCATGGAGTTTTAGGTAGAGCAGCGCTGGCAGTTTAGGTACTTGCCATCAGAATCTTCTGTTCTTATATGGTTAATCTAGGAATTATTATAGAGGTTTATGAAATCACTTTGGAGTTTTATGCTGTGTGAATCATTCTTTAGGTCTATGAGTCACATATTTCTCAAATCTGGTGTACCACTTTTGTTCTTAATTAGCAGGTGCTATATTTAGATGCTTACTAAGTTCACAGCAAAGAAAGCATGAAGTACAGAGAGCTGCACTTTTAGTTACCTACATTAGCCTCCTGTTCTTTCAGCCTCTCAGAGATCAGTGGCACACGGTTACAGTCAATAAACCAAACTCCAGCTTGTATTGCTATTTATTTTGGCATTGTACATGTTATGAATTCTCAAAAGTCTATCATGTATTTTCGCATGTTGTATAAACTTCGAACAGTTTTACATTCCTAAGTCACTGTGCTCTGAATATTCATTTATCCCTATCAAGTAGCTCATACAACCCTCATCTTTTCATTATAGCCATAATTTTGCCATTCCCCCAAAATCACATAGTTGAAATCATACAGTGAAGTTGTCATTACAGATTTACTTCATTTACTTGTAAATATGTTTCTGGAGATCCTTCTGGATTCTATTTGCATGAGAGGCCAAGTCATTTCTTTATTGATTATCTGAGTGTGCTGATGTTCTACAGGTCCCCTTTGGTTCACTAAAGAGCTATATAATGGCTAATCTTAACTATCATCTTGACTAGATATAGAGTCACTGTAGAAACCTATCTCTTCTTGTCCATGAAGGTGTTTTTAGAAATATTTAACTGAGAATAAAAGTGTTCCGAATATGTGAAGTCACATTGGCTTAAATGGGCTAAGTAAAAATGAAAAAAAAAATACAAAGTTGAGTGTCAGTAATTATCTGTCTTTGTCAGTGCAATCTGCCAACATAATGTGGCTACCAACTCAGGCTCCTGCCATCATGACTTCCCCATCTAATTCAAACCCTGAGCCAAAATAAACCATCCTATATTTAAGTAGTTTTCATCAGGTGTTTTGTCTCACCAAAATGATAAAAATAACTAGAATGAACATTTTCCCTTATATAACTTTTGGCAATTATGCTATTAGTTTCTGTAAATGTTCATGTCTCATGGATATTTAAATCAAGATTAGCCATCCCAAATGCTAAGAATATATGCAGTTCCTAGAAATGATGAAAATAGCACATAAAAGAATAATTTTGCATTTCATTTAAAAGTGAATCAAAATTATTCTGACTGCACATACTTGGTGTGGCTAGTGTTGTAGTTTGAGACACTATGTCCAAAAGATGTACACAGCATCCATGGTCTCTGTGTCTGCAGAACATCTGTCCAGGATAGTCTGGCTTTCATAGGTTCCATTGAGAAGTCGGGTTACTTCAGAATAAAGGGTTGGGAAAAGAATTTCCAATCAAATGGGCCTAAGAAACAAGGTGGTGTAGCTATTCTAATATCTAACAAAACAGACTTCAAACTAAAGTCAGTCAGATGAGATGAAAAAAGATGCTTATCACAGGAAAAATCGATTAAGTTGAAGTCTCAATTCTGAACATCTATGCCTCAAGTGCAAGAGCACCTATATATGTAAAAGAAACACTGCTACAGATGAAATTGCTCATCAAATCCCACACTCTAAGAGTAGTACACTTTAACACCTCATTCTCTACAATGGACAGGTCAACCAGAGAGAAACTTAACAGAGAAATAAGATAATTAACAAATGTCATAACTCAAATGGACTTAACAAACATCAACACAACATTTTACCCAAACACAAAAGAATATATCTCCCTTCTCAGCACATCATGAAATCTTCTCTAAAATTTACCACATACTTGGTAACAAAGCAAACCTCAACAAATACAAAAAATTGGAAAAATCCCCTGTATCTTATCTGATCACCATGGTTTAAAGTTAGAACTCAACAACTACACTAATTCAAGAAATATATAAACTCATGGAAATTGAATAGTTCTCTATTGAACCAGCTGTGGGTCAAGGAATAAATACGAAAGAAATTATAGTCTTTCTAAAATTCAACTAAAATGAAGGCATAATGTACCCAAACCTATGGGACCCTATGAAAGTAGTACTAAGAGGAAAGTTCATAGCACTAATTGTCCACACAAAAAAAGCAGAGAAAGTTCATACTAGTGACCTAACACACTGGAAAGCCCTAGAATAAAAAGAAGCAAACACACCCAGGAGTAGACTATGAGAATAATCAAACTAAGGACTGAAATCAATAAAATAGAAAGAAAGAAAATGATACAAAGATTCAATAAAACAAAGAGCTGGTTCTTTTTTTAATTTATTTATTTATTAAAGATTTCTGCCTCCTCCCCGCCACCACCTCCCATTTCCCTCCCCCTCCCCCAATCAAGTCCCCCTCCCTCATCAGCCCAAAGAGCAGTGAGGGTTCCCTGCCCTGTGGGGAGTCCAAGGACCTCCCACCTCCTTCCAGGTCTAGTAAGGTGAGCATCCAAACTGCCTAGGCTCCCACAAAGCCAGTATGTGCAGTAGGATCAAAACCCAATGCCATTGTTCTTGACTTCTCAGCAGTCCTCATTGTCTGCTATGTCCAGCGAGTTGGTTTTATCCCATGCTTATTCAGACCCAGTCCATCTGGCCTTGGTGAGTTCCCAATAGTTCATCTCCATTGTCTCAGTATGTGGGTGCACCCCTCGCGGTCCTCTTTGAAAAAATAAATAAGATAGACAACAATCCCTTATCCAAACTAATCAAGAGGCAAAGAGAGAACACCCAAATTAACAAAATAAGAAATGAAAAGGGGGATATAACAACAGACACTGAGCAAATTCAGAGAATCATTGGGTCATACTGCAAAAGCCTGTACTCTACAAAAGATGTAAAAGAAATGGACAATATTTTAGATAGATACCACAAAACAAAATAAAATTAAGACTAGATAAAAAAAATAAGTAAACTTATAGCTTGCAAGGAAATAGAAATAGTCACCAAAAGACTCCCATTTGGAAAGATCCTAAGGCTGGATATTTGAGTGTAGAATTCTTCCAGAACTTCAAAGAGGAGGTAACACGTATACTCTACAAATTATTTTATATAAGAGAAACAGAAGGAACATTGCCAAACTCTTTTTTTTGAGGCTACAGTAACCCCAATACCAAAACCACATGTGTCTCTTGATCATATTCACTCATCTTCTCTACTCCTCCAAAATCTATCTCTACTTTCCCACTCACCCAAATTTGTGTCAGAATTTTTTCCTAAACTCATTAGTTACAGTTTGTATTTACTACATAGGCTATAGTTACATAGGCTCTTGGTCAGTTCACTAAAATTCACTTCTCTGAAGAAAACTGACTCTCTTCCCAGCAGCTCCTAATGGCCACTAGCTCATTAGCTACAATCATTTTGAGTGTAGCAACAGAATTCACAGAGACAAATGTTATAGGTTTTCTTTCACTTGTGGATGTTATCTTTAAACTTCCGGTATGTGGATTTCATTTGAAATACATATAGAGGTCACAGAAATTTGTAGGTGACATGAGAGTTGCTTTATGGTAGGGCAGTTATATATGAAAGGAGAATAAATAATAGACTGAGTGGTTTTATTCTTATGTGTTAATTGTTTCTCTGTTGCTGTGTGATAAATGTAGTAAGGGAAGAATGACTTTCTTTGGATATAAGTTCCAAAGAGAATAGAGCCCATTATTGGAAGGCAAATAAACACAGCAGAAATGTAGCTTACCTGGCAGTCAGGTCACTGACAGATCATCCACTGGCAGGATGCAGAAAGAGTGACCAAGAAGAAACATAGCCGGGTTACAAACTTCAAAACCTACCCGTATTGATGCGTTTCTTCCATTAATGCTCTGCTTCCTAAAATTTCCATAGCTTTCCCCAGCAGTATAACCAACCAGAGATCAAGTGTACAAACACCTAAAACTAAGGAGGTGTATTTCACATGCAAACAGCTCCATCAGTAAAGAACCAAAGTATCTTTGACTGCATGGAGAAAAATCATGTGATATATAGCATTTCCCATGGGAAAGTATCTCAGACTTGAAGCAAAGGCTTTCACAAAAGTCTATATATAGTTGTGTTTTTCAAAAATAAAAAAAAAAGCCTTTCCATTGCTTTCTATTATGTTTAATATAGGGTATTAGGGCTTCACATGGCTAAGAGGACTTGAGTGCTTTAGAGTGCCAATTCCATGTCAAAATTCTGATATCACCAGCTCCAGATGGGCAGGCTTAGCTTCACAGAGTTCTGGCAACCAGCCAAGCATTACTGAAAGCTTTGGTGTGGTATTTTTTTACCACTGAATACGATACTGACCCCTCAACCTTTATGCAACTACTTGCATAAAACTTTGAGGCTATAGACTCAACAGTGCTCTGAACATTTTTTCCTAAACACTCTACCTTCTCTAATATATTTTGAAACTTACTGTTGAGGTCTGTCTTTTTTTTTTTACCTATCTCCATGCTCAAGAAAAGGGAGTGCATTTTCTCAACCCTCAGCTACACTCCCAGCAACTTACTATTTTAATGAATATATGCATGGTAAGGAAATGAATTCAGCCATACTTTTGAGCTCATATTAGAATTCATTATTTTGCCATTTGCTATTTTAGGAGTTGTTTTATAAATCTAAGTATTAAAAATGATATTATAATTGCACTGCTGCAAGCAACAAACATGTATTTGGTCTTCTATCAGTATTGCTTTTACAGTCTGATATAGCCCGTAGGCATTTAAGAGAGACATTTATAGGGACTTTCAATCACTTGTTACTGGCCTTCATGGCAGGCAAGTGTGAGCATCCAGAATTGCTTCCTAGAGTGTCTATACATCTACTGAGTGCCATGTTGGCTGTAAATAGGCAACATGATGCTTACAAGCTGCCTGTGGAATTAGTTTCCTGAGTACCCTCAGTAGCAAGGCCAAACCAAATGTCTGAGTTGGTAATTAGCCCTTCATAACACCTATAGTAGATAGGGTAAAGTGTTAATAAAATAGAAAAAATACTGAAATGGATTCAGCAATAAGTATAGGATACAGATGGATGTTTTATAATTTCCAGTCACTAACACTCCATAGTTTTCTCTCTATGGGGATATTGTGCGAAACTTGTTAAGGTTTCACCCGACCCATAACTTCTCTCTCTCTTCCAACTTCCATGCCTCTTTCCTTCTGTCCCTCCCTTCTTCCCTTTGCTTTATTTAACTTTCTACTTTTTTAATTTTCTCACAAACATTTTCTGTTTCCTTAGCTATTTCTTTGTTTTAATTTGTTGCTCATTTTGAACTTTTCCAATTTATTTTGTCTTCTGCTGAACATCTTTTACCAATCACATAGTTCATAGAAAAGATTA
>NW_004949100.1:1170640-1190465 GCF_000317375.1 Microtus ochrogaster | reverse complement strand
CAAGCAGTGATTAAATGAATACAGTGTCCCTGTAATTATTTCTGGGCATAAGCTAGCCGTGTGGGCAGCAGGGTGCTGGGAAGGCAGCCCCGCCGCTCCTATTTCAACAAAATTAGACAAACAAAGCAGATATATTGGACTACTACACGAAAAATATAGTCATGTAGTTCTATGTAATTACAGCAACAAAAGTCACAGATTTTTGGATGGTAGGTAGGGTTCCTATAGTCACATATAAAGAATTTAACAATCTCACATTTCACATGAAGAAAGCCTAAGATAGAGTAAATGATGCATCAATTGTTGAAATAATAGAAGTTAGCCAGGCGATGGTGGCACATGTCTTTAATCCCAGCCCTCGGGAGGCAGGGGCAGCTGGATCTTTGCGATTTTGAAGCCAGCCTGGTCTGCAAAAGCTAGTTCCAAGACAGGCTCTGAAGCTACAGAGAAACATTTTCTAGAAAAAAGAAACAAACAAACAAACAAAAACAGAAAAAAAAACACAAACAAAAAACCCCCAATGAATGTAGGTTATTTCTGCCTTTTAAATAGTTTTATTATTTAACTTTTCTTTTATCTTTAGCATTGTTTACATTAGCTTGCATTTTATACATTTTTAGTATATTCAACCTTAAATTCACTAATTTCTTTTAAATATGTTTATATCCTAGAGCAGTCATAACTTCATTGCCAAATGCAAACTTAGGTGAAGCTCTGGTGATTTGTTAGATCCCTCTTTGCCTGTTCTTAATATAAATTTCTTAATATAAATATACTAGAATGGGATGTTTGTTATTTAAAAGAAAAAAATATGTTGGCATTTCATTATCACCTATATAGCTTACAATCAGGTTACACAATTTTTGGCAATTGTATAAATAGATCACCGTTCTTTATACACAGTCTCTTACAAGCTTTTTAAATCTTTTCTCAATTCAACCTCCCTAACTATCTACTCTTCTAACATGTTCACATTATTTTATGATCGTATAGCTTTTTTTCATGTAGTTACTTTTCCTATCATTATGCTGATAAATCCAGGCTTTGTCATAATTGCCTTATAGTTTCCAATTCTTAGAAAAAGTCAGAATGCTTGACAGTAGAAGACATTTTAATTCTGTTTACTGACTGAATGGGCCACAGATATTGCATATTGCCACAACAAGTTTTTATATATTTGCTTTGCACAGAGATATCTGCCTGTAGTCTCAGCTAACTATTGGGGACTCAGAAAATGGCTCATATTAAAATGATGCTTGGACAAGTCAGACAAGACCCTGCACAAAGGGGGGGGATGTAGGAGAGATAGACATAGAAACATTGAATCAAAATAAAAAAGCCTCAGGTCAATATATATTTAACACGAGAAAAATCTTACTTTGTTTTTTTTTCTCCCAATTAAGCAACAAATGTCTCCTAGATACAATGATTTATTATTAAGAAAAAAAATAATTGTGTAGTTGAAAGTTAAGATTATATTTTTAAGTTTTAAGTCTTATTTTACATACCAATCCAGGCTCTCTCTCTCCCTCCTGTCCTCCCACTCCTCCCATCTCCTCCCCATCCCACACCCCATTCACTGGTCAGAGAGGGTGAGGTCTCCCATAAGAAGTCAACAAAGCCTGTCATGGTCTTGAAGGACCAAGGCCCTCCCCATGGTAAAGTTATATTTAAAATACCTTGTTTCAACAATTTTAAAATGATAGATGAGGAGACTAGAAAAGCAACACAAAGTAGTTAATTGTGAAGTGTTTACTATGAGTTCTCTTCAATTATTTCCCATTTTGAGGTTTTATTATAATTATGGAATCCCTCATTTTTCTTCCCTCCAAACTCTTCTCATGACATTATTGCTCTTCTCAAATTCATGGATGCTTTTCCCTTAATTACTATTATATGCACATATGTGTTCTATCCACCTAATTATTTCTAAATATAAGCTGCTTGGTCTGTATAACGTTACTTCTATGTATGTTTTCAGGGATGACTACTCGGTATTGGCTAATCAATCACTGTGTTCTTACCTGAAGAAGACTGCTCTCAGAATTCTTTAGTTGTCTGAAGTATTTTGTTTAAATCTGAGGCTTCCAGGACTTTCCCCAATTGACTTTGACTAACTATAAGTATTCATAAGTATAATCTTTGGAAATACTGTCCCCAATCGACTTTGACAAACTGTAAGTATTCATAAGAATAATCTCAGAGTGTGGGTGCACCCCTCGCGGTCCTGAGTTCCTTGCTCGTGCTCCCCCTCCTTCTGCTCCTGATTTGGACCTTGAGATTTCTGTCCGGTGCTCCAATTTGGGTCTCTGTCTCTGTCTCCTTTCATCGCCTGATGAAGGTTAATATTCAGGTGGATGCCTACCAGTTTGGATGCTCAACTTACCAAACCTGGATAAAGGTGGGAGGTCCTTGGACTTCCCACAGGTCAGGGAACCCTGATTGCTCTTCAAGCTGATGAGGGAGAGGGACTTGATCGGGGGAGGGGGAGGGAAATGGGAGGCGGTGGCGGGGAGGAGGCAGAAATCCTCAATAAATAAATAAATTAAAAAAAAAGAATAATCTTTGGAAATACTGCAGTCATACCAGTCAGGCTTGTTTACAACAGCAACTTGGGTTTCAGTGCAATTTCTGGCCTAAGAGACAGAGCTGCAAACAGTGGCAGGCTCGGTCAACAGCACCGGCAAGTTAAAGAAGCAGCTCAATGTAATATATGTGTGCAACGTATATAGGACTAGCGTTTATTGATGAGGCTTTTCCAACCCATACACCTTAGAAATATCAATCAAAAACAGTAACGTTTTTGAATAAGAAAGATACAGGGAATATTTTCATTTTTTTTTTTTGTTTCATTCTTGCTTATTGTGAGGCTCTCCCATAAGTGAGTAGCCTGGCTAACAACTAGAAAATGGGAAAGTCTGGTAGGAGAGCATATTTTAGAAAAATCAATCTTTGTTGCTGACTTTGACCTCTAATGAAGATCTCTGAATATTATCTTTTTTTTTTTTCACAATGGAAACTTACACTAGCATATTATCCCATGTACCCACTGTAAGTACTCAGGTATATTTTTGTAACAATGGGATGTTCAATCAAAATTGTCACTAGGGAATGCTTTGACATGGAACCCATATTATATATCACATTCTCTGAGAGTCTGGGGAAAACAAATTACATTCTTTGAAGAAATGAACTAGTTGGATAAGATTCACATATAGAATGCTTCCAAAAAGAAGATAATGAGCTCATCTATATTATTTCTAAGCATTTTCAGTGTCTGAAAAATAAAAGTAATAAGATGTTCTTAATAAGATAGTACTTTCCAGTTTTTAGAACTACTAGGGGGAAAGTAAGTGAGAAAAATCCATTTTCAGAAAGTGATTATTCAAAAAAAGCATTTAGTAGAAAATTTCCCTTAGGTACAAGTAATTTCAGAAGCAACTAGAAAGACAAAAGGAACATGTCTACCATCAAAGTGTTTTGGAATTCATTACTGTGCAAGTGATTTGTAACAGTTAATATAAAATATTTACTTTATATATAAAGAACATATAGCACAGGAATAATATTCTTGGCTCTTTATTAGGAACCTTGTGTTCATATCATTAGTCACAAAACCCCAATAAACAAATAAATCAATTTGCCCTCAAAGAAGTCACAGCCTACTAGCAGAAGACTGATATAGTAAGCAATAAATAGAATGTCTCAAGAGATGTTATCTGCAGAAGTATTCCATTTCTAAGTCCGTAGAAATAGCACCTCATGTTTCATATATATTATGGAGAGATGAGAGTTTAATGAATAAAGTTTCCTGAGGCGATAATTTTGGGCCCAATTCCTACAGATGAATCAGAATTTTCATGATTGAAATGGAGGGCAAAAGGAAGGTCATTGGTCCTTCAGGCCCTGGGAGTATGACTTGAAGGAAAATAAGAAAATTATTCAAACTGAATTTGTACATTTAATGGTAAGTCAAACTTAAGTAAAAGAAATAATTTTAACAGAAAATATGTTCTTAAAATATGCTATACTTTTTAGTAAGTATTTCTTGCTCCGATAGAATTGTAATATGTAAATGCTAATTGTTCTTTCAATGTAGAGAGACATCATAGAAATAAACAAATTATCAGGTATGACATGTGGGGAATACTAGTTGAGGTAGGCCTTCAATAAATTATGAGGTATGTTGTATTTGACAGTGACCTTAACTGGAACACAAGATTGCACAGCAGCAGAGAAGCAATTGAAATTTACATTCACAACGAGTCCATGTGGAATGAAGAAGTTACATATCTGACGACCAGAAATATAGAAAACAAGTAAAACTTGACGCTACACTGTAAATTTGGTGGTTCGAATCGGTTTTAGGACTTGTCTAAACATTCATTCTAGTTATAAAATGATTTGTTTAAAAATTTTAATCTCTTCCACATATGTTTTTAATTTAATTATACTGAAAGTAATATTTACAATTATAAATCACATCAATTTGCACATCTATACATACGTTTACTTATAGAAAGTTTATAATAAGAATTAAAAGAATTATAGGAATTTAAAACTCAGAGATAAAGACTTTTTGCCTTTCAATTTAGCTAATCTAGAAATATATAGATACTCTTTAAAGAAACCTTTGATCAAAGCCTAAAATTGTGCTAAAATGCTCTTATATTTAATACTTTTTACTTCAGTCATTAAATATTAGCTTAGTACAGTAGTTCCCAATGACCCTTTAACAGGGGTATCCTAAAACCATTGTATAACAGGTATATATGTGTGTGTGTGTGTGTGTGTGTGTGTGTGTGTGTGTGTGTGTGTATTGATTCACAACCGGAGAGAAATTATAGTTATGAAGAATTAGAAATACTTTTATGATATAGGTCACTACAGAATTTGAAACTGTATTCAAGGATAACAACATTAAAAAGATTGAGAACCACAAGTTTAGAGTGAAGCATGAAAATTTCCTGGTGAACAGTGGTAGCAAACGCCTTTTATCCCAGCACTTGGGAGGCAGACGCAGGCAGATCTTTGTGAGTTTGAGGCCAGCCTGGTCTACTAGAACTAGTTCTAGGACAGGCTCCAAAGCCACAGAGAAACACCGTCTTGAAAAACAGCAAACATAAAAAAAATTTCAAAAACTGATCATGGAATTTATACCTACAAATGCACATGTATCTAGTTAAGATTTTATTGATATGAAAACCTGACAAATGTTGGTATAGTGGAAATAAATATTATGATAAAAGTCCTTTAATACAACATGGAAAATATATGACAATAAATATTTGTTTATCCTATAAAACATGATTTGTCTGACTTGCAAAATTATAATTTCTAGCCTTATCCTAAATATTTAACTTATGTCTCTTCATCAATATTTCTCTCATTCCTCATCAAAAATCTTTCTTTTTAAAGTTTTTGTAGCCACAGGTAACAAAAAATTGCAACAATTTCATGCCCTGTGCAGGTTGGAACATCTACAGGGACACCTCAGTATCCAAGGTTGAGAGATTATTGAGGAGGGGGATTAGAATAAGAGCCATACAACCTTGGACCTGTTGTTAAAAAGCCTCATGACAGGGATGCTGCACCCATGAGATCTCAAGAACAATGTCTTCCAAATAAGTACTACATAATGGCAACAATAGGCAGTGTGGATGGGGGAAATTTCACAAGGCTGCACCTTTAGAGAAAGTTCTATAAGCAATCAAAGGCTGCCGAGCTAGACAGAATCAGCTTTCTCCACGAAAGAGCCCCCCTCATACGTTATCCAACCCAAGTGGTCAGTCCTAAATACATGTAAATTACCAAAAACACTAAGTAGGCTCAGGAAGTCATTATGTGCATGTGCAAAGTGTTTAAATAAGAGGGCTTGAATTTAAAGCAGTGTGGGAGGATATTGGAGTGAAAAATGAGAAATAATGTAACTACTGTATTCATGTGTGAAATTCTCAAAAATCTTTAAAAATTACTTAAGTGAAAGAAATGAAAGCATGCCATGACAATGAAAGTAAGACACAATATGTGCATTTTTGTGCTAATATCATCATCACAAAGTTGCAGTGGTATTATTTGTCATGATCTTAATTTTCCAAGAAAGCGTCTGAAATATAGATGTTGAGATCACAGAAGAATCAGTGTGAGACTGCAGATTTGCCGGCATCTATTCCAGAAAAGGGGCTCAATTTTACACCCCTTCTTATTTGTTAAGGGATATTACACAATGAAAGAGCAAGGCTTGTCAATCCTTCCTATCTAATCTTAAAAGTTGTGTAATAATTCAAAGTTCTGTTTGAGTCCCATGAATTTGTCTCACACCTGGCTCTATTTTCATTTACTCTAGGGAGCTACACTGCATGTTTGCCAAGAAGTAAGGTTTTGTATTCTTCTGTTATTGTGGGTGTTTCTATTGTTCCCTCCCTCACAATTTGTTCCAACACGTTCCAAGCTCCTTCTATTTTAGTAATTGCTCTAAACAAAGAGAGGCTATGGCATTCTTTACCCATGGGTGAGTACTTGCCTGAATAGATTTTGTGATTTTATGTTCTTACTCAGACTTTGATTTTATTTGTCTTCCTCTCTATAAAGCTAAGATTGACTGGAGGATATTTCAGAGACCTTCAAACATTCTTTATCTTCTCATTCTCAAAAATACTCAATCTATGAAATCATTAGTATTAGAATAAGTCTAAGCACATCAATTCTCATTAACTGAACAAATTTTCTTAGTCTTCATTTTTCTTATAGTCCTTTAAAGAAAACACAGGTGTTTTAGATGTAGGGTTTGGTACTCTAATTATGAAGCTCAATGTGTTCTTGTATTACTAGTTTATTAGGGTCAATAATATGTGGTTTTCCAAGGCAAGTCTCAGAAATCTTGGGTATTTAGTTTATGTGGGAGTTATAAGTGGGAGTCTTTTATTTTTTTAATTCTATTGTGTTCTCTCTTTAGAGGGTCACAGCAGAAGAACTGGCTTCTATATAATTTCATTTGCCAAATATACATGAAACAATGTATATTTCTCAGTTTTACTTAACTATTACTTAACATAAACTGCCTTAAATCAGTGTCAGTAAATGTGATGAAGATGGCAAAACTATTAAAGGGTATTATTCAATGTGATGCAAGGCTTAATAAGAGAGAACTGGTTATTATCAACAGCTATATTTTCTGTATACATTTAGAAAATAATGGGTGTTGAATGAAGTATCTCCTAAGAAAAAAATTATGGGTTGCATTGGATCACACATCATTTCTCCATAAATTCATTGAAATCAATATTTATTTAGTCATTAATATTAGGTCAGCAAAAGGAAATTTCAACTTACCTATTTCCTTTGAAATATCTTTAAACTATGTTTTATAATTCTATTACAAAATAGCTTTTGTACAGAGATAAAATGAACAGTTCATGAATTGCTATTCAAATAAAGAAGTTAAAGTACTGATGAATTGATACTTTGATCCTTAAATCATACAATGTTATACATTGTATTCTTTATTTTTAGTTCTTTAGGAATGAGTTCTCAGCAAAGGCACTTTTAACAGTATTAGTTCACTTTCAAATTTATTATATCAATATTTTCAATTAAACCAGTATGTATTGTATTTTTGTGGAGATCACTTCTTGACAATTATACTATGCTACAAAAATGTTCATTATTAAGGATTTTAAGGTATTACTTGTACTTAAATATTGATGCTACAGTGATTACAGTTAACATTTTACCTGTTTGTTTTTTTAAAAGAAAAGAAACCACTGTCTCTGAATTTGAGGATGCTTATTCAGTCAGGCAGTGACTAATCACATAAGATGGTGACCCCCTCTTTTGTATTACACAGTTCTAAATGTTCCTCTGCCTGTGAATTCATAGCTGGGGAAGCAAGAGTCAAAGACACAGAAAAGAAAGAAAATCCTCAAAGAACATTCACAAGAGTTTAGCGGAAACCTTTTTTTAAATACAATGAGCCTCTTACAGTTTGGACCCCTCAACACAATTCTCTGTTAGCATTAACGTGTGTGTAGTTGTGTATGTTCGTGTGAAGGTACACACATTAACGCATGTATATGGAGGCAGGAAGTTGACAAAAAGAATGTCTTCTATTGGTTTTGATGTTTTCTTTGGAGAATGTGCTTCTCGCTGAATGTATAGCTTACCTATTGCCAAAAAGGGGTGGTTAATTAGCTTAAGAGATCTTCCTGTCCCACTCAGAAATCCCTGTCAGCCCCCTGAAGTGCTCCCTCCCTATTTCCTTCCCTTTGCTCCATACCCTGCCCTCTCCCGACATTAGATTCACAGATAGCAGCTGTTAATGGGTTCCGGTGACCCACGTTCAGGTGTTCAGGTCCTCATGCTTGTGTGACAGGCACTTGACTACTTCAGATATTTTCCCAGATACTAAAGACTTTAATTTATAGTGAAAATGTTCATCCTTCATTGCAGTTTATAATCAATTAGTGATGGAGTAATCAGTGAAAACATGCTCACATGTGTGCTTTTCTGAGAACCGCGATTCCTATCGCTGAAAGACCCCAGGTACGTTCAACTGGGGGATTGTAGAGGGTGACACTAGAATCCTGAATGTCTTATAGTGAGATGAGAAGTGGAGGAGGGAAACAAACAAATTCACAATCCATACCTTCATAGATTTAAGAAAAGGAATATGTTTATGGTTTTTGTTTTTTACTGACACACTTAAAAATACAAAATGTTGTTCTTTTTCGAATAGAGATAAGCTCACATACTAAGAAGGCAAAGACCTTTTTCACTGTTGTACATTGTGCTTTAATTATAAGCTAAGTGGCATTACAAAGGACTCTGAAACTTAAAAACTTAAGGAGTATACAAAAGAAACGTCAGATTAAGCTATTAGGGTTAGAATAAGCTAATAGAATTCTTTATTATTGAAGACACATTTGTTGAAAATAATTCCTGCAAAGTCTACAATGATGCACATGAAACAATGCCTTAGGACTTCATATTCAGTCTCATGCAAACTCACTCTGAGTAAATACCAACTTTTCAAGCTATAGTCAGAATGCTTTCTAATGCATGCGTTCATATACTGTACTTTTATCATGTTGCTACAGTTGGCTTTGGTCATTAGTATCCTAATGTCTTGTTGAAGCTTGTAGTCTAAAATCAAACAACCAAAGAATGTAGCCAGTCATTCCGTGGGTTTGTTTGGATGTATTCTGTAATATTCAAAGCAAGAAACAAAACAACAAGTCATGGAAAAAAATTCTTATAATTCAGTAACAAATGCCTATGTGTATTTATGTTTAACGATGTACACAAAGAAGAAAAACTGAAGAGATTTGTATTGTTCGACATTTAACAGTTAGTCTGTAGTCATCACAAAGATTTCTATGAGCTCTGCACTTTAGAAAGTAATAATGGGAACAGAAGCAATCCTAACTCAGCCAAGCTGATTAATCTAGTTATTTTTCACAAAATTAGAAATTTCCTACTGTATACATATTTATTTATACTTAAATAAATATAACATGTATGTTTTATTATCTATATGATCGTCTGCTCATCTTATACATATAACAAAATAAATATCATATTTTAACTATAAGCATTATAAAAACTATTTAATATTGCCATTTAAATTGCTTTGAGCCTATTAATCCAATGCAGTTCATCTTTAAGGAAAGACTATGTAAATATCTCTGATATTCTTTATAAATGCATGTATAGGTATATTCATTTAAAACATCTAAGAATATCTAACACATCTACAAGTGCCATTTTGAGGAAAAGATTTCCTAGAAGCAGCAATAATTTTCACGTACCTTTGCTAACCTGTGAAAGTACCATATATGAAAGCTAAAGTCAGATTTTTAGCTTACCTTGGTTTTTCTGATGGTCGTAAATTTAATGTCACCAATTTTCTGCTCCAGTTTCTTTATATATTTGTTCCATAAGCAGAAAATATACCAGACAAAATTAAGGTGATTCTATTTTAGAACTGCCTTTGAAGTCACCATATTGAATTTTACTTAATTTTAAGTACTGTTCTCAAACTCTATCGTTCAAAAGTCTCAGCAATTTGATAAGCCTAAATCTATTAACTAAATCAAGTTTCTTTTTCAGACAATGTCATTTCAAATACCATACATGAATCTACCTCTTAAAAATGGTATAGAAAACAATTTATTCTTACCTGAGTCTGGTTTATTTCTTGTAATTCTTTTCAGTTCTAAAAATCAATGCAACTAAATCTTATGCACATATCCTCTATGTAGATTTATTATTTCCCAAGATTAGTGTAAGAGAAAATTTCTACTTAAATAATAAAACAAAATAAAAAATAAGGTAGTGTAAAATTATTTATTTCCTAATTGCAATGTGCAATTACATAAATAGTAAGCAATTCATAGTAAACATTATGAATTCATTTTCCCATATATAGTTTATAAATGGCTGCAATAAAATATATTATTTTCTATAAATTGAAGAAAGCAATGGCCCTGTGGTGTTCAGAAGACATTTATTCACAACACCTGATCCTGATTCCAAATTTTCAACCATTTTTTCCTTAATGTACTCTGTTGTTGGAAGAGTGTGGTATCATACAGTTGATCCCTTTAAAAGTAACACCCCATAATTACAATATTTAGATTTTGACTTACACAAGATTAAGCCATTCAGAACGTGAGCATGGATAGGGGAGGTGCTCATGAAGCCACAGATATAGCTGAGTAGTAATTGACAGTTGATGGCTACTGGGTAAGAATAAGTTAGTTATTAATAGGCACATGGCCTGTGACGGGTAGACTAATTTGGCTCCTATGATTCTATATCAATGCACACATGTGCAATGCTAATTGAACTCTGTGGGTCTTTAAAGTAGAACAAATACGAACCAGGTGTGGTTGTGCACATCTTTAGTCTTAGCAGGATGGAGGAAGAGAAAAGGTGGATCACTGAGTTTCAGGTTAGACTGGTCTTGTCAAAGTTTCAGAACAGCCAGGGCTGAACAGAGAAACTCTATCTTGATAATAAAATCAAAGAAAAATAAACAAATAAAAAGTTAAAATGCAATAAATAAAAAGAGAAGAGGACATGAAATGGGAGGGATTAATGGGAGGGGCTAGGATCTATTGGAGGGTATGTGGGGGGTATGTTAGGGGCATGGAAATTATTAGATGAATACATTGTATAGATGCACAAAGTTACCAAAGTATAAAATTACATATTTTGATTTAACAACCAAGGCAAACATTTTTAGGAATACCTCTCAAATACGTAAGATGCTTTATAAATATTTCCAAACAGACACATATTAGTATAGACTTATCAGCTTATAACTATTAGGAATGCATAGGTATCAACAATATTGTGAAATGATGAGAATTTTTATTGTAAAAATTTGTTCTTCAAAGAAGATTTTTTTCAATGTCAGTGCAGGTAAAACAATATATTTGACAGATGAGAAACTATCAAGTGAATATTGAGTCATGAAATTAGTATGACTATGACTTCTCTTTGGAATCCTATCCAAACTTGAGATGAAACATGTCTTTTCATCAACTGACATAATTTGTCCTTGAGAGAATAAGAAAGAGTGATTTTGTTTATGTATTTAAAATGAAAAGCATGTACATTTTTTTTCTGATGGTGAATATGTTAAGGCTTTGAAAATTCATTCTGAATTTTCAAATTGAGGGGCATGAATAATGAACATGACTCTGCTCTGCATTATTAGAAGCTGACTCATGAGATAAAAGTGTGCAGGAAATAGTAAATTATTTTCCCTAGTTTCTACAAAAATATTAAAAAGGAAAGCTAGCTGGAGAAGGAGCAGAGATGATCTATCTTATATTGAATTTTGTTATTCTTTTTTTATCAAATGGTGCCAGCTTAAGCAATTTCTATGTCATAACTACCAAGTTTAGGATTTTGTGATATTGACATTCAGCTTGACCACCCATGGGTGCAAATCTTAGGCCAGATAAGCACTAGCTAATGTGGATTTTTTTTCCTTATACTCCTTACTCTGAATTTATACCATTAAGTTCAAATGTAATATTTTACAGTGACTAATATTATATCACATCGGTCTGACATTTCTCATTCTTCAATTTTTGATTCTTCAACCACTGACATTCTGTGACACATAGATGTTTAAACAGAGCATAAAAATGGAGACCTGTTATCTAAGCAGTCACAGTGATCCCAACAAAAACAACATACTGCACAAGGAGATAACATGTTTAGTTTAATAGAAGCTCAGATCCTAATTCCCCAATGACCTTCTCAACTAAAAGGATTACCTTGGGAGTAAATACTCTAAGACAACACTTTCTTATAGACAGTGCTTATTCAAAAGCAACATTTTTTTATTTAATATTCTTTAAATAATGGATTTTATTAAAACCTAGAGGCTTATGATTAAGTAAACAGCAAAAATTAAAGTCCTTTTGATTTACGTGCTTAACTACAACTTTTCATTCTTGCCACACTGTAAACAGCCCCCAAGCTCTTTGAGTTTCTTTCTATAATTCAAACAAATGTGAAACATAATGTACTTAGTATTGTAAGTTCATCTGAAGCACTGAAAGGCACTAGTTTGTCCAATGTAGCACTTGACCTTAAAATTATTTTTAGTTTAAAAAGTATTATATTCTTAACACTAAGACAGGTAGTGTTAAGCTTGCTAAAAACAAATAAATGAATAAT
The DNA here is from genome assembly GCF_000317375.1 of Microtus ochrogaster. Lineage (NCBI taxonomy): Eukaryota > Metazoa > Chordata > Mammalia > Rodentia > Cricetidae > Microtus > Microtus ochrogaster. The sequence continues at coordinate 1,177,769 of NW_004949100.1, read as the reverse complement.
GAAAATATAAGAAGAGATAAAGTAGGAGAAGTATTTTTTTAAGCTGGCTTGGGAGAATCATTCCTCATTTTATGCATTTCCAAATATCACATATTGTTGCAGGGAGATGGGGCTGCTTGTTCATTCCAGCTGCCCAGCTAGCTTATCCCTGAAATAACCACACAGAAACTGTATTTACTAAATTACTCCTTGGTCTATTAGCTCTAACATCTTAAAGGCAAATTCTTACACCTTAGTTTAGCCCATTTCAATTAATTTGTATATTGCCACGTGGCACTGGTTTACCGGTAAAGATTCTAACCTGCGTCCATCTCAGGTGGAGGATCCATGGCATCTTCCCAACTCTGCCGCTTTTCTCCCAGCATTCAGTTCTGTTTTCCCCACCTACCTAAGTTCTACCAAGGCTTTATTGATTTATTCATTGATTTATTCATTAACCAATGCAAGTGACACATAAAGAGAAGGACCTCCTGCACCAACATACATTTTTAAACAATAATGAATACTACTCATTGGACATACTAACTTTAAATTATAAGTTTCAGTGTACTTGCTCTACTACCCTTTGAATATTCCATAATTTTACATAAACTACAAAGATGTTTATTTTACTAAATTTTACCAGCAAAAGTATGGTAATAAATGTACATTTTAATTTTGTTTGTCTTATTTCTTTTTATTCCTGAGATTGTTGTGTACGTGTGTGTGTGTGTGAATGTGTCTGTACATATGTGTGGGTATTTTCATGGGGAGTGACATGGCTGTGGTAGTTAGAAGAGAATAGTTGGAACCTGTGGAGAAGGAGTACAGACAACTGTGAACAAACTGATTTGGGTGGTAGGATCTGAATTTAGTCTTCTGGAAGAACAAGAAGAACTCTTTTTTTTTTTTTGGTTTTTCGAGACAGGGTTTCTCTGTAGCTTTGGAGCCTGTCCTGGAACTCCCTTGGTAGACCAGGCTTGCCTCGGACTCACAGAGTTCCGTCTGCCTCTGCCTCCCGAGTGCTGGGATTACAGGCATGCGCCACCACCGCCCGGCCAAGAAGAACTCTTAACCTCTCTATAACCCCTATAAAATTATTTTGATGCATATAATACATAGGCAATTATTAACAGGATTGATTAATAAGCCTTCAACTAAATTCATAAAGTTTTGCATATTTTAGATGTGGAAAAAATAGCAAACAGTTCCAAATGTTTACTAAATCGACCATACATCATGTTACATAATTTATTCAGCATGTGGATTACTATGGACAACCACTTATTTAAATTCATTTGATCTTGCACTGTTCCAAGGGTAAGAAAAATAAAGTTACACACATACACACACACACAAAAACACACACATACTCACACACGTACACACACATATTTATGAACATTAACTTTTACCTTTATTTAAAGACGAGTTCTATATAAAAGAAAAATTGGGAGAAAGAAAAACCAACACTGTAAATATGTGTTTTCAGTTTTGGATTTCAGGAGGGACAGGGAGACGGAGTGGGGAGGGGAATGGGAGAAGGGGAGAAAGTGTAAATTTTGAATGAAAAAATTTTAAAAAAAGAATAAAAAGATTGCAAGAGTGGATTTGGTATTCATGTAATTTGAAGTATTTATTAGATCTACTCAACACACAGTTGATCACCCATACCATGGTTTGTTTTTTGAGTTCTTTTGTAATTATAGTAGAAGGTGGGTTTGAAGAGAGAGTGTGAACCATAAATTGGCTAATAGTCACATCAAACTAATAAGAAATAAAACTTTTTAAATGACACCCCCTGTTCAGAATACATGCAAACACACACACACACACACACACACACACACACACACACACACACACTTTTTTCTGTCATTCATTACACTATTAAAGGAGATTGGGATATCTTAACCTATGGGAATTTAACAATGCTAACTGAACACATCATCTTCTTAATTTGTTATTGTTCTTTCACTTTCCCTCAAACTTACAAAAAGTCCTATCAGCTAATGGGTGCCAAAGGAAAGTTATGGTCTTTACAAAATAACATATAGTCTGACTGCAACTCAACTACTAACTGCACAGTTTTTCAAGAGTGTTTATATATGATGTAAGTGGAGCTTTCCCCTAGAGGATTTTGCAATGATTCAGTGGATTTATAGCACAGAAATAAGACATCGGAAAGTTATAAAACCATCACATGTTACAGAAAATGAAAAGAGCTTACCCTACATTCAGAAGTAACCCTCAGGTAGTAAAATCTTACCTCAGAAACAGGACTGTTTTGCCCATGACTCACACGAGCTGGAATATTTCCAGGGCTTCCTAAGTAGTTCTCTACTGCCGGTATAAATATTAAATTGCACTTCTACCTCCCACCCAGAACTGTGATAATACAGATACATTTGATGTATTATAATACCTTTTTGGCCATTTACTTTAGCATGTTCTTCTAATAATTATGCCATTTTTAAAAATAAAAGCACTCAAATATCATTTGAAAACATCAGTGGTCTTATTTTTTCTGTAGAAATGTATCATTAAACAGATTTTAGAGTGGATAGCAAGCCTAAAATCACTTCAATTTTATAATCTTTCCACATTGGTTGTCAGAAATACTAGAAAATGGAAACACTTAGATATCTATTAAATGAAACATCACCGTGTTATAATATAGTTTCATCTTTTCAAAGTTTTCTTCTCCATTATAAAGGAAAATGGTTGGTCAACATTGAGAATAGAGAACAGGAAGATTTGGCTATCAGGACTAGGGTATTGTTTCAAGATCTTGACTTCAATTAAAAAACATTTTACAGTAGGATAGCACAATATATCTTACCATATTCAAAATTAACAGATTTAATTTTGAGCAACTATGAAAAGAAAATGTCAACAGTATACATCAATACACAGGGATTCATAAGTTGCAGCTTATGTATTGAATTGTGGCTTGACAATACAGAATTCTTTTTTTTTTTACTCGTTCACAACCGAGATTTTATTGGTTGAGGAGTAAAGTACACAGACATTTCAATTCTTAAAACATGTACCCAAACTCTGAGGAGTCATACATTGTGTTCACGTACCCAAGAGCCATGTGTTGTTTCTCTTTGAACTTATCCCATTTTAGAAGGTGCTACATATCTACAGATTTAATGCCTATTTTCAAATGAGTCATTCAGTCCTTGAATATGGTCTTCAACTATGAACTTTATTTTGTTAATTTTGACATTTACAGAATGGAATCTCTGTTAACATAAGAAATATATTCATAAATTACAATTAACCAATCAGAAAACACATGATACATTAGTGTACCTGTTTCTGGGCTGATAGCCCCAAAGGACTGGCAGTTTTGTATCATATTTCTTAGAATAATACTAACAAAAAATTAGGATGTCATTCTAAGCAACTTTCAACAGCAACTTAAAGAGGAGTGAAGGGATCTCTAAGAACGACCTCTGGAATCAGTTGGAGGCGCAGTTGAGTAGCTGTGCCTATTTAATTGGTATGTGAAGGAATCATTTCAAAGGGTCTTCAGGACAAAAGAACAGGTTTTATTCCAATTTGTGTATTGGATACATTATCTTAAATTGTGGTTTCAGGAATTAAATAGTTTAGTCATTGCTGTTGTTTTAAGCCAATAGGTTTTTATTGTTGGACAGCATTAGACTGTTTTAGATGGATGTATTTCCATGTAAATTACTATAGGTACTTGGGTATTTTGAGGTGACAGAGCTAATTTTGAAGCATATTCAGCTTTCAGACTATTAGTGGTCACTAGAAGACCAAATGTATTGAATGATACCTGGCTTTTTTCATGTTGACATATACTACTCTTAAAAAGCAAAACCCTATGTATACTGCTTTTCTCAAGTTTAGAAAATCTCATAGTGTGTATATAACATATTTCCATGCTTATGTGATCTTGTGTCAAGCTCTACTCTGCAGAGAATATAAAACCTTTGAAAATAAGAACCATGGTTTTATCCCTTAAAGGATAATATTTGTCATATAATCAATGTTTATTTTTGAATGAATGAAGGATTTAACATTCACTTGCATATGGGACTTGTTCAGCAGGTGTTTATAGCTTTCTGGCAACTTAGATATAGCATAGTGTCATAAGTTTATGAACTCTAATCTATCTTTTTGAAAATACACTTACTCTCAAGTAGATTAAAATGAAAATGATCCATTTCCAGTATAACAGTGAAATAAAAAGCACTAGGCTACCAGCAGGACCCTGTTTCCTTACCTCAGTAAAATAATGCAAATCAATCCTACATCTTGTTTTATAAATGAAGCCACAATCTCAAGAGTTGAGAACGGCTACGAGTCTTCAGCTTATCTCCCTAGCATCTTCCACTTAACTGCCAATAAGAAGAAAGTAAAAACTTGAAATAAAATTGGGAATATAAAGAAGACTCTAGTCAAGATATTAGAGGCAATATTATCATTTATAAAAGATTTAACATTGATAATTTTTAACTAAGATGAAGGGAATTGTAATGAAGATAAAAGAAATTCTCAGGTAGAAATTAGAAAACTTACCTGTCATCATTATTGTGAGGAGAGGAATGATTGCTTCATCTGTCATCTTGGAAGAACATGAAGCTCCATCTTCTGTGGTTTGGGATGAAGAAGGTTATTTGATGAGTATAAAAGAACTGGAGCCAAGATTTGGTGATGCACACCTTTAATCCCAGCACTCAGAAGGCAGAGGCCAGCTGATCCCTGTGAGTTTGAGGTCAGCATGGTCTACAAGTGCTGGTTCTAGGACATGTAGGACTATAACACAGAGAAACCTGTCTCAAAAAAACCAAAAGAACTGGAACTACCTACAGATGAAGAAACCATCTGTCACAGGAAATAGCATGAAGACTCTGGCAAGTTCTTCTGATTTTTGTATTAAATGTTGTATATTCTAATACCATTTAACATTTCTTAACCGGGGTCAGAAACAGGCTGCTGGGAAAGCAGAAGCATGTTTTATAACATCCCATCCTTCCCTTTTCATAGCTGGATGCTGATAGAGTTTATGGGTACTTTCACATTGAAATGACAATGACCCACCAAAAGCCAAAGACCATCATTAAAAAAAGCAAATATGCCACCATGAGTGTCCTTCTTTTGAGTTGTTGGCCTGTGCTATATAAATGACTCCCAAACCTACAACCCAATGTTGTTGCCTTTAGTTTTTTTCCCAGCATTACTTAAGTATCAAATGCTAAAGATACTATGTACTGCAGAAAGAGGGCCCTGAGACTCTGAGCTGGAACCTACCTGAATGCCACTAACCTGGGGACTAGCTTTCATAGTACCAAAAGGCAAGAAAATAAGAGGGGCAACGAACAATGCTATAGAGCTATGAAATCCATGAATTACATCATTGACAGCATAGCATGATCTCCCTCCCCCCCCACCCCGATAGTGTTGTAATGGCACACATGCCTTGGAGATAACCAAAAGTACTCTAACTGGACTTAGGACAAGCTCATCTAGCAACCTAGCTAACCACACAGTGCTAATGAAATCATACTTTTGAGGAGAAACTACAACCACTACTTTGCTAACCTAGCATGCTCTCTATCAGCAATATATGAACATACATTTGTATATTCACCCATAATTTAGTCTTCACACTTCTTTAAAGAAGTTTCTTTTTTCCAACAGAGAATATTGAATAAAACCACAACCAATCAAAATGCAGAGTTGTGTTGAACAGTGCTAGTGAGCTTATCTATAAAACACTTCTGCACATAAAGCTCAGAGAACATTGAGAAAGAGGAGGTGACAAGGTTGTAACACCAAGAGGGTCAGGGGAGTTGCTGTGATCGTGTGTCCCATAATAATATCATAAACAACATCAAACTGTGAGCCACACAAGGACAACAGGAATAGATGTGTCAAAGTGGACCTGGAAATATTCATAAGAACTCAGCCCTACACAGAAAAAAGACTATAGGAAACTTTAAAGCAAAGAAGAAATGAATAGGTCTTCCCCAGGAAAGAGTACACATATTCTTTGTCCAGTTCCTCATTGCCAGCTCTGAAAACATACATAAAATTAATATTATACAGAATGAATAGTTTTCATTCATTAAAATAAATGTGTTTGTATACACATGCACACACACATACATTGGGATGTGATAACATTAAGTAAAAAACAGAGCTTGTGAATTTGAAAGAGACTGACAAGGATTATTTGGGAGATTTTGGTAGGAGGAAAGAGAAGGGCAGTGCTATAATTATGATATATTATAAGCTCAAAAAATTTAAAAAATTCAGCCACCTGGAGGGAAAAGAACCTGAGGACAAATCTTTTAAAATTAAACTTTATGATTAATGTTAAACCTACTGTTATAATTTTGATCCATTTATGTTCCCACTCGTTAGATACTTGATTTTTAAAATAATTAAAGTCAATTCATCTGCTGTAGAAAAATTTTTTTCATTCAGAAAAAATTTTCAACTATTTACCCATATATTCTGGACAAACATATGTTACAAATATGATGTGAACTATCTATCTATCTATCTATCTATCTATCTATCTATCTATCTATCTATCTATCTTACATAGCTATCATCTACCAGTAACCTCATAATCAAACTACATATATTTCAGTCAAAGATTTATATATAGTTACCAATTGTTTAAACTTGTGGGTCTTCTAGAAAATTCAGTGAATAGTGACAGTCCAAACACCAGTGCTTTCTATTTCTTAGTTAATTGTTGTAAGAAGAAATGGTGATGTGAAATGAAAAAAATAATATATGTGTCCTCTGCTGATTTTAACTTGTAGAATTCACAAGAGAATAAGGAAATAACTAGCAACTAAGATAGTTTTGAAACAACATATAGCTCTTTATTTTTATATGAAGAAACAACAGTACTGTGTTTTGTTTCACTTTTTCCATCATCTCTGTAAAGTTAGGGTGCTTTCTGATAAATTTTTGCTACTATTATTAATCTTCTTCTTGTTATACTAAAAACTTTACTGTCCTTCATAAACATTCTAAAAAAGCATAAATGTGACTTTAGCTTAATCTATTTGATCAACACACTTAAACATTAACAGTTGCCTCAAAATTGTGAGAAAATGCAGTCTATCCCCAATATGTGTTATTTTTTTTTTTT
>NW_004949100.1:1169882-1170350 GCF_000317375.1 Microtus ochrogaster | reverse complement strand
TGCTTTGGCACTTGCCTGACTCCAGGAGTCTATGACATTGACTCTGCTCCATCTACCCAGGGTGTGGTAGCAGGAGGCAAGCAACAGGGATAGTATCTTTCTCCCACCTATTCTACCACATGGCAGATGAGGGAGTAGTGTGGGGCCAACTCTCCTGCTGCCAGGACCGCAGAGTAGACTCACTTATGCTCCTGACAACAGGGTCAGCTCTAGCGTGCTGCCAAAGTGAGATGCCTGCCCACGATTAGGGGTAGGGCCATTGCCTCGCACTGCACCCCCGTGTCTGCGCTCTGTGCGCGGGTACCCAGTTCGTGAGCTTCGGGCAAGGGGGCTGGAGGTTAAAATGCACAGACACACATAGACAGAGAGACAGTGACACAGGTCATCCTTGAATTCCCCAAGAATGCCCCTTTATTGTGTTCAGGGGCAGACTATATAGAGATAGCCACGCCCCAGCCAAACCCACCA
>NW_004949100.1:1154518-1169175 GCF_000317375.1 Microtus ochrogaster | reverse complement strand
AACTAATGGGTCAGGCAGTGATTAAAAGAATACAGTTTCCGTGTAATTATTTCGGGTCATAAGCTAAACTAGCCATGCGGGCGGCAGGGTGCTGGGGACGCAGGGGGACGCAGCTCCGCCGCTCTTAATTCAACACTCTCTCTCTCTCTCTCTCTCTTTCTATTTTCATAACTGGTCCACTGATGCTTGGCGGGCTCCTCGTTTCCTGCCATGTGGCACTTGACTTAGTCCTACCCACCCCATTAAGGTTTTACACATCTCATGTGCTTGGGCCTAGAAATCATAGGCTAGATAAGATGGCTTCTGATTGATTGTGCATCCCACACACACCCCACCTAAGACCAGGGGTTCTGGGGGGAAGTCTTCTGTGTCCTCTGCCATTCAGGCCTGGAAAATGCCAAGAAGATCTTGCTCGTTTTGCCTCTCGGGACTCCCTTCTGTGGGTAGAAACCATCTGTATCCTCTGCCACTCAGATCTGGAAAGTGCTGAGTGGCCTCAATTTCAAGCTTCTATATTTCCCCCCCACAAACAGAGACAAGGTTTTCTTTTCTTTGTATCCCTGGTTGTTGGGAGCTTACTCTGCACATCAGGCTATCCTAGCACTCAAGAGATCCCTCTGCCTCTACCTACCCAGTGCTGGGGTTGAAGGTGTGTGCCGCCAATACCTGACTCATTCTTCCAATTTAAGGATTTTTATCCAGTTAAGTAACAAAAAAGAACCCACGAGTTTGTATCATTTTGTCTTGTTGAAGTTTTTATTTTGAAGAAAAAAAAAAAGATGCCAGCAACTGAGGAAATCTGAGAGAAGGAGAAATATTTTTCCCCGAGGGGAGAATACAGCAGTTTGTTAGTCAATACCAAATGGCAAGCAAACACACAAGTAATAGACTTATCAGGCTACATTTGTATATTTCAGACCCATATTAAATATGAGATAACAATGAATGAGAAAAGATGCCATGAAATTAAGAAAAATACAAGGAGTGTTCTTTGGGAGAATTTAGAGTAAGTAAAGGAAGGATGTAAATAATGTAATCATGATAATCTTAAAAAATAAATGGTGATTTTAAAGTATAGAAAAAGTACATATTTAGCTGTAGAAGTATCACTGATTATCTTAATTCCACCTTAAAGATTACAATGTTCGGGAAAAGTCTAATTCTAAAATACTAGCTACTCTAATGATGAGAAACAGGGAGAAATATGAAGGGGCTCTCAATTTGAAGATCTGTGTGTGTGTGTGTGTGTGTGTGTGTGTGTGTGTGTGTGTGTCTATGTGTTTGCTTGTGGGTGTATGTTCATGATCTTGTATGCCCATATAAAGTGACCAGCTACCCACTTAAACTGTTCTTTCTCTGTAGTTTTCCTTCTTAGTTTTGACAGTGGCTCTTATTAGTCTGGAATTCATGGAGTATTCCATAATGACTGTCCATGGAGTCCCAGAAACCCACATGCACTTGTCTTCCCCGACATAGGTTTACAGGTGTGTATAAACATGTCTGGCATTAGCTGGGCAGTGACTGCGTACACCCTTAATGACAGCACTTGGGAGACAGAATCCCAGCACTCAGGAATCAGAGACCGGCGGATCTCTGTCAGTTTTAGGCTAGCCTGCCTTCAAAGTGAGTTCCAGGACAGGCAGGTTCCAAAGTGACAGAGAAAACCTATCTCGCAAAACCAGACAAAAAATAGTTTGTCATTTATTTGGGTTTTGTTGATAGAACCTATTCCTCTGAGTTGACATGGCAAGCAGTTTACCAACAGAGAGATCTAAATTGTCCCCCAAGGTTAAACTTTAATAGAGTTACAATTCACACAGTTTAGGCAAATGAGATTCGTCTACAAAAGAGGAGGAAACATAAGGAAAGAAAAGAAACTGAAGAAAAGGGTGTGAGAGTAGATACAGGATGCATTAGGGCTACAAGAATAATAAATGTCTAACTGATAATGTCTGAGGTTATAGAGGCTGCAGTTCTGAAAAGAAACTCTAAAATGACAGATAAACGACCAGCGGAGGCTGATGTATTTTGTATAACTGGATTTTATAATGATCTTAATCAGGGTATAATTTCTTGTGCATGATGCCATTCTGATATTTTAAAGAGCTTTACATAAGTATTTCTATTTTTCCAGATTCTAAAATTTCACAAAAGCCTAGATCTTGCCACTTTTAAAATACTCAGCACGTTGTAAATTAATGCGTCATTTTCTTGTTAAAATCAGCCTTGCATAAAATGATCTGTAGCTGAGCAGGAGCAATAGCGAAGGTGTGAACTACTCCAGGGAAGTGCTAACTTCAGAGCCCAAACTGGAAGGTTTAAATGCAAAAATCTCAGCAACAGCAAACAGATGTTTTTTTTTTTCCAAAATATCATTTTTCCTCCCTGTTTACCAAACTACTTTTTCTACACACATTTTTCTCTTCTTTCCACAACTTGGACTTTCCTGCCACTTTGCCAATTTTCAGTGCCCACTCATCCTTGAAATGCTTCATTTTTCCTTCTCCATTTCACCTCCTCTGCAATAATTGCCATGGAAGATGAGTATGTGGTTCTGTCCTAAAAAATGAATTCAATATTAGTGACACTGACTGAGCTGATGACATGGCAAATTGAAGGCCTTTGTTTAATCACAATAACCTAGACACCAAACAGTGTACAAAACACCAAAGAGTGCCGCCAGTTGCTTAAGTAGCTATTCAGTTCTATCCTCAGAGAAGGAACAATGATTAACTCTTTGACTTAAAGTACAATTAGTATTAATTTTTTAGATGACTACATGAAATAGATATTTGCTTGAAAAGACATATTGTATTGATGATACCAATCAAATAGCCATTAGGCACTATTGAATCTGAATGGCTCACTAAGGCAGACACCTGTCTACAAATTGTAAGTCCCAATTAAATCTGTAATTGCATAGATATTAACTCTCAAAAAGAGGATAAACACATATTTCAAAGGCAATTTGGATAGTTGTAATGTGTCATTAGCAAATTCTCTATTTCAGGGGACAAGAAATTTCTAGTAATCTGTCTTCCTAAACAAAAACCTGTCCTTCCTTGTCTTTAAGATTTTAACTGGTATAGATAACATGTTAACTCCAGAATGAGATTTCTATGGCAGAAACATTCTTTTGCGGTAACATGTATATGATCATGGTGGCTCCAAAAATACACACAATTAAAAATTTGCAGCCCTAGATGAAGTACTCTAAGAATGATATATCTCAAAATGAATGAAAAATATGACCCTCATCATTTCCTGAATTACTCAGGGACTCCCTCTTGTGATGAAGAGATAAGGAAGTGAGACATTTTCAGAGACTCTGTATTCTTTTAATGGCCAGGAGTTTTGCTTGGAAAGTAAATATTGTATGGAAAATTAGAGCAGCCTAGAGTAATAATCATGGTATGCTCTGATAAACCACAGCCATATGATGTCAGATTACTAGAAATGGGTTAAATTAAGATATAAGTGTTAGCAAATAAGAAGCTAGAGCTAATGAACCAAACAATGTTTTAAATAATATAGTTTCTGTGTGATTATTTCCTGTCTGAGCTGCCGAGCAGCTGCTATCCAACAGGCGGCCTCCTACAACAGCTGAGAGTTCACATCTGATCTCAATCTTGCAGGGAGAGTGAGAGCAAGAGAGAGAGAGACACCGAGACAGAGACAGAGAGCCTGGCAGGGGCTCTTGAAACCTCAAAGTCTACTCCCACGGATACACCTCATCTGATGAGGACATAGCGACTCTAACAAAACCACACATACTCCAACAAGGTCACACTTTCTAATCCTTCCCAAACGGTTCCACTAACTGATGAGCAAACATTCAACCATATTGACTACATCGAGGTCATTCTCATTCAAACTATCTCTCTAGTTAATGTATTAACTTGGACAGGTAATAAAAACATACAAGATAGAGTCAACATATACAAATGCTAGGTCCTTACCTTTAACCAGAAGGACTAAAGAAAAAAAAAAAGAATTCTTTGCTGTTAAGTTGTTTGGTAGACTAACTTGATTATCAGTGGATTATGGTTAGTGACAAAGGAATGGAAGTCATATAATGATGTTATAGCTAATCATTCTCATAACCTCTTAACACATATACCTATCTGAGGAGGACACTTTTTGGTTATTAATCAATGTCCTATTGCTCCATTTTCTGTCAATTTAAAACAGAATTTAGAGTATCAGTAGAAAATTTTGTAGAAAAGATCCTTCCCAAATAAGTTTGCATTTTATAAGGAAGTTTACAATCTGATTCAAACTATTAATAACCCTTATTGAGTATCAAATTGTAATTATCAGATAGTAAGAATACCTTAATTAATACTATTTTGACTGTCAGAATCAAATTTTTTGATCAATGCCAAGTTCATGCATATGAAGGCTTGATTTAATCTCTTTCAAAAATTAAATTTAGAATAATTTTTAATAAAGCATTTTGTCAGAAAAGCAATGATAATGTCATTAAAAATATTTTACTAATAATGCTGAGCTAAGAGTTTGATAACACTGTTGGCATTATATCATAAACACAGTTGATCATGAGTTCTTTTAATTTCAGTGTTTAGACATCTGAGCTTCAAAATTTTTAGGACATGTCCAAGATCACAAAGTAAGGACATGATCATGATCCAGTTTTTATGATTTTAAAATCTCAATCTTAAAATTTTCTGCTTTTCTTCTTTACGATAATTAATGTGTGGCATTCCTTTATTCAAAAGAGAACAGACTAAAAGTGATATAAATGATACAGTTACTTTCTTATACAAAGACACTGAGGTGGATAAATTATCTCTGAAATTTCCTTCTGGCTTTGTAATGGTGAAGATAAAATGAAAGAGTAATTTTCATACAGAGAAGAAATTTTCAGTGTTATTAGATCAGAAAGGTCCCGTAGTCACTAGTTACAGAATACTGTTAAAAACAGGATTGATTTTTATCAATCTGATATTACTCAGAGGAAATCACCATTGCTTAACAGAGTAGAATGAGCTAAATTGCTTTTGAGTTGACTTCATCTATATAAATACAGAAGGCAAATTTTTAAAACTATTCTTGCAAAAGATACATACCGTGAACATCAAAATAAAATACCCATGATCTTTTCAGTGATTTTAAAATTTTCTTAAAGACAGTAACTCTGCTAATTTGTTAAAAAACAGGGCAAATTTTACAAGATTTCAATCTCTAAATTCATGGCAATGAGAAAAGTCTAGAATTACGATACATATCAAAGGATGGTTTCAGATACTGTAAAGCATTATATTTTGAATTGTCTTAGATCTTCTTTCAAAGCACTCATAATTGAAGCCTAAATAATCCCACTGTCCTTTTCTCTTACCTGAGTTGCTGATATGATATGATATATCATATTTGTTTTCAGAACACTCTTGAAAGTTTCCAGAGTAACCAAAATGCACTATAACTGTCTTTTTGTGTTCATATTTCCTATTAAACTGTTTTATATAATGTTTACAGTCTTTGAAAAAGAAAAAGTAAATTTGCAGAATATATGATTTCTGTTAAAAATGATAAATGATAATAAAATTAAGCCTATCATTTATCTACAATCAACATAAAGTTATATAGTATTTGGAGAGTCTTTTACAAGTTCAATAAAATGCAATTTTAATTATATAGCTGACAAATTAGAATTTTTCCAAGTTGTTGTTTATGCAGTCAATAAGAACAGAATATTCTCTAAGTTACAGTTTTATCTGAGCAAATCTTAAATTAAAATTTGAACATTTTTTTAAACTAGGCACACTTGAATATCATGTTTTATTTTCACCGGAAGTTATATGATAATAATAAGAAGAAGAAGGGAAGAATACATGCTCTATAAGTATATGACTTGAAGTTCAGTGGCAAAGATTATATCTCAATATAGGACAAATTATATTCTCTTTAAGACTAGCACTTAAGGGGGCTGGAGAGGTGGCTCAGTGGTTAAGAGCATTGCCTGCTCTTCCAAAGGTCCTGAGTTCAATTCCCAGCAACCACATGGTGGCTTACAACCATCTGTAATGAGGTCTGGTGCCCTCTCCTGGCCTACAGGGATACACACAGATAGAACATTGTATACATAATAAATAAATAAATAAATAAATAAATAAATAAATATTTTTTTAAGAAAAGACTAGCACTTAAAATCATAACCTTTTACCAAATACTTAGAGGAAAACAACTGATAGTTAAATTCCCCCATGGGGAACTATAACTACTATGGATTTATTTAGAACAATACACTGTAATCACACAGATTGACATTTCTCAACAAGGAATCAGCTTACAATAGGGAATCAATTTTCTGAGTTGTTCAATACAGTAGGAGCTATTTAATGTTAGAGATAATGACTTTTGTTTTTTTTCATTTCTTCCTTATTTCAATTATTATTTTTTTCTAAACTCTTGCATGGTCTCATTTTTATTGTTATGATAAAATATTTGACAAACAGAAAACAAAAAGAGAAGACATTGTTTTAACTCTCAGTTCCAAGTTAAGGTCCATCATAACATGAAAGTCATATGGCAGCAACTTGAATTAAATAGTCACATCACAACCACAATAAGGGGCAGACAGAAGTCATTGTGCTTATTTTCACTGGCTTATATACTTGTGATGTTGTCAATTTCTCCACTCTTGAAATTTCAGATACCCATCCCTTGTAATGGTGATGTCCACCATGATCTGTGTTATCCTATATCTATTAATTTCTGACAATTCCAAACAAACATACCCACAGGCCAACCAACTACAGATGGACCTGCATTTCTAAGTGATTCTGAATTGTGTCAAGTTAACAGCTAAAGCTAACAATCAAAATCACAGATAAGAGAAGATATACAATATGATGAAAAATATAATAGCCATGATGCTTTTATTTGATGTTCAATGTCTAATTTAAGAGGCAGTATCCTACAAACAATGCACAAAGTCATATATTATATAGTATTATTTACATATATATTCCTACTTTTTAATTTTTAATTTATAATCATTTTCATCTTGCCACAAAACATATAATTTACTGAACATTTATACTTAATTTTTTGAAATTAGAAATTTCAAAAGCACCTGAACATGTTTTCTCACAGGCCTGGTAGTCTAATCTTGAAAATTTCCAAGAAAGCAGGAAATGGAGGCACATGCCTATAATCCCTGTTCTCTGAAAGCTAGGCAAAGAGATTTTTAAGTTTGAGGCAAACCCAGACAAAGCAACACCCTGTTTCAAATATAAAGGATGAGTAAAAAATAGAAATCAGAGAAAGTATACTTTCTTTATTAACTTTCATAAAACAAATCAAGAATTGTCTATATGGAGATTTTGTGTTCAAGTTGGTTTTGGGTGTATTGGGTGTAGGCGTTTGTGTATACCCTATCTTTCTTTTGAGTTCTCAAATACCTAGGCGCCAGATAATTTTCATCCCTGAACTTCCTATTTAACTTTCTTTGTTGTTTTTGAAATAGGACACTATGCAGGATATTTAAAGGCTAGCTAAATATGGACATCTATAATATAAACATGAATGCATTTAATAATACATACATTTAAATTAACATAATAATTTTTCATTTTGTTAAAAAATCGAGTTTCTCATGATGCTACATGAATGAGACTTAATTCAGAATTAACCAGATGTAATTCAATTTGAGATAGTTAATGCAATGTTCTGTTGAGCCCAAAGTTATAGCAGAGGTAATGTATACTCCAGTGTTTAGGAGAGGAAAAGGTCAAATCTATCCCATAAGCAAATTGGGTAATTTCCCTGGCTCTAAAAACTCTCAAGTGAAGAAACAACATCACACATCGCTGCTCTTTCTATATTATATGCAATGAAATAAGCAGAAAAATAACAAAAGTCAAGGGAAAGACGATTTCATATTTATTCCATAGAATTCTGAAATACTTCACAAGAAAATCTCTAGAATTACAGATGCAGAAAATGTTTTTCCATCATGTCCCTGTGCTCTGCATAAAGCTGGTCCGAGGGAGGAATTGCTCAGTTAATAGTTTCTATAGAAGCAGTTTAACCAGTTTCCTAGGGAGCATGGTTGCTTAGGAAACTCAAATATATTATGGCGCAGAGGCTGGGACTAGACACCTGCTGGCACACACAGCTTCACGCTGCCATTTTTACCCACTTTCTCCCTCTCTCCTGGCTGTGCTTTCATATGGCAGAAGTACAGAGTTGGAAAACCAGAGTGGTTCTTGGCTGAGAGCAAAGAAAGAAAAATTGCTTGCGGGTTTACCATAAAGCCCACCTTTGGTAGAGAAGTTTTTTTGAGGGCTGACTGGGCTCCAGTTTCCTTCATTACAAACACCTTACATTCTCTCTTGGGGTAATCTCTGAGGATTTAGAATAATCATATTTTCTGGCAGCCTGGCACATTAGGAAATGGTAATTAAATTTCATGAGGGCTATTTTAAAAAATTTGTCCATTTAAGAAAACAGGCAGGGGGCATCAAGGTCTTTAGTATGCAGGATACACTGTAAACATTAGGCTAGTTTCACTTTAAAACCTTTGAAAAACATAATTTATACAAAAATTGCCTGCTATGCTACCCCTTTGAGATTTTTTGATCCAATGAATAATTCTTGTGCTAATTATCTGGTTTATTTGTATATATATATATATATATATATATATAATGAGGAATGTATGGACATTAAATTTTGTGCATGTTTATCCACCCACTTACATATCTAAATAGGTTTTTAAATGTCTTTTCAAGTTGACAGCATATTTTCATTTGATATATTTTTAATCCGTGAAATAGTAGTGGCAACGCTGGAGAATGTAACCGAAACATGATTTGTGGTCACAGCACACCAGGCTGGCGCATTTAGCAGCTGTTCAATAGACATGAGGCATTCAGCAACAGAATCAGAGCCAGTGGAATAGGGACCTCTAGATGGCAAAGCATTATAAAATAAAATAAAAAATTAAAACAGTCCAGTTTGCAATTGAACACAAGCAATCCCTCAGGTCTAAGGATCAGAATTATGCTCGCCTCTGTATTTTCTGTGATTCATTTAGAGAGGAAGATGAACAATTGTGAATCTTTCTACAAATGATCCCTTGTAACAGAATAAAGTAAACTTACTCCCATTTCACCAGGTAGAGACCCAGCTATTCAGAAAAAGAGATGGGGGAAGAGAAAGGGAGAAAGAAAAGAAACAGTAAGAGAATTGACAACCCTATTGCCAGTATCACTAAAGTAATGTGAGAATTAAATAATATTTAGCTTTTCTTTTTTAATTAATTAAATTTATCAATTTTATATCGCAGCTACATTTTCCTCTCCCTCCTCTTCTTTAACTTTCTCCATTTCCCCACTACACATCCATCCCAATACATTACTTCTCTGTTTCTGTCCAGAAAGGTGCTGGCTTCCCATGAATATTAATAAAGCCTGGCTTATCATGTTAGGATGACATTAAGCTCCTTCTCTTGAATTAAGATTGGTCAAGGCAAATCCATATGAGGAATAAGTTTTTGAGAGCCAGTTAAAGCATTAGAGACAACATCTACCCCCACTATTAAGAGCCCTAGAAGTAGCCCAAGCAACACAACTATCACATATATGTAGAGAACCTAGGTCAGTCATATGCAGGCTCCCTTGCTTTTGGTCCAAATAGTGGACTTATCCTTGAAAAGACTATTTTACCTCTCTTTGAAGTCTTTTAATTAATTAATTAGTTAATTAATTATTAATTTTACATAACAACCACAGATCCTCTTTTCCTGTCACTTCCTCCTACCTGCTGCCCCCAACCCATCACCAGTCCACAATCAGAGAGTGTAAAATCTCCCATGGGGAGTCAACAAAGTTTTGCATATTAAATGAAACATGGACCGAGTCCCTCCCTGGTGTATTAAGGCTTCCCATCACAGGAAATGAGCACCAAAAACACAGCTCATGTACCAGGGAAAGATATAACTATAAATGAATGCATCATTACTATACACACTTGTAAACACTATATGCATGAATATATTCATCTAACTTTCAGGGCTCAGCATTAAAACTAGGGGTATAGGTTGATAACAATCTTTTACTGAAAAATATTCTCTGCTATTGTAATGATTTAAATATTATCAGACATAGTCAGAGAAAATAAACACTCTCGAATTTCCTAGCTCTCTCGTTCACTTTCTATGCATGTGTGTGCGAGCGCACATGTGTGTGTGTATGTGTGTACATCCAGGACTAATAAGCAAGTATTGTAAGAAGTAATGCTAGGTACAAGGAAGGAAGAGCCAGGGATACAGTGAAATGGGTATAGAGAAAACACATATCAAGATATATTACTAAGTTTACTGATGTGGACAAGAGTTGTTTATAGGAAAAATAGAACAAGTATTCTGGGGTCATCCACAAAAATAGAAATCCCAAAGTTAGTATATCAATTTAGGTATCACCCTTCATTTGGGATGTCTAAATTTGAATCTCTAATGGCAAACCACAATGGCTCCTTCCTTTATCACTGCCCTCCAGTTTAACTTCACAATACTATAAAAGAGATCTGAATTATGAATTATGAATGAGGTATCAATCCATTGATTATATTTAGAAGAAAAATAAGAGGACAGTTTGTACATAAAGACAAATAGAGCAAAAGCCAATGCAACTAGGGTGGTAGAGATTAGAGTCATATAGAAGTAAGTCAAGAATACTGAACTCCTGGCAACTGACAACTTGGTTTCAGAAGTCTAACTTTCAAAGCTGGGAGTGAGTACATTTCCCTTTTTATAGTCACCAAGACAATAGCATTTTGTTAAAACAGCCCCAGGAAGCCTATAAATTCTTTATTATTCTGTGTTGCAGTAGATTTATATTATCAACTTTCATTAACTTAATACAAAAACTCATCTATGGACAAGGATTTGTATCAGGCATGAAACAAAAGGTGTGAGCAGAGGGAAGACATCTGTGCAATGCCCAAGGCTGCCTGCCCGTGTGCCCTCTGGATATATTCTGATGTTCTGATTCTGGGAAGTACCTATTTCTGTTCTTTGTCTATTGCACAGAGGCTGCCTCTCCATTGTTCTTATGCTTTCATGATTAGAAATGCCTGGATGATGTTGGGTTTGTCATTGCCTGACACCTACAGTTGACTATCTGCTCCAAAACATCTTTAGAATGCTGCTCTTTGCTTAGGAATTACTCACATATCAGAAGCTAATTTTTATATTAAAGGTGTTGGCTCCTGTAGACATGAAGTTGCTTCCCATACGAGCTGTATCCTTTCAATTGGAGTTTCTGACTCCTCTATCTAACACAGATGCATCTGCCTTTGCTGATCTGCTGAGCCATGCAACAACATTCTGAGCATCCTAAATTTGACCTATGAGTTAAACTTGATTAAAGAAAATGATTTCTATGTTTGAAGGTATTAAATAAAACTACATGTATGTCCCACATAAACAAGTACACTTCTAAAATAAGAAACAAATACAGATGTTTTCCTTAGCCATTTCTTAAATTCTCTTTGGAAAAATTCTAAGGCAGACTAAAGCATTTCTATCAATTCTTGGGTATGTATCCTATATTACCCATTCCCTATGAGTATAGACCCAAACTTCATATATTATGGTGGTATCTTGTTTAATAATGTGTTAAAGAAGAAGATATAAGCAAGAGGAAAAAATAGTGTGATTGTGTGCAAAGGTTATGGTAGGGAAAAACTAAAAAAATAATAGACCTGAAAATAACTACATGTTGGATTAAATCACTAAATACTAGACAGAAAAAAGTGGAATCATATATTCGAAAGTAAGGAAAGAGTGTACCTTAGAGCAGGCTTTTTAGGGACCTTGTTTTTGAGTGAGTGCCTCATAATTTCTCTGATTCAGTAAATGCATATTCCATAATAGGAACCACATGTCTACAAATGGCTTTTAGTCAGTTGAGCATAGTTCTTAATGGAAGGAAACAATACAGAAAATTATATTTTTTCCCACAGGAAGAAAAGTACAAGTATACGATCCTAAAAACAAAGAGGAAGATAAAATACAGAAGCTCCTATTAGAGCACGTTGGAGAGAGGCAATGCGCACCAAAACAAGACAGTATGAACCACTAGAGCAAATTCATTGAATTCATTTCCCTGTTGACTTCATATTATCAGTAACAAATGAACTAGACTTGAGCTGAAAGTACCAATCAAGACCATCATTCTGAAATTCTTATAATTTAAGTATTTTTTAAGGAGGTGCTGTCATCTTCACGCATGCCTTAAATTTACAAACCAGCCATGTATCATCTTTATGCTTTCCTTTTTCCTCTTTAGACTAAAACGTTAAGAGTAAACACCCTCAAGAAACAGTTCATCACTTGACTCATGGGAAATGTCAGAGCCTTAGACATTGTGTAGCAAAGGAGGAGAATGTAGGGTAGGCTATTTTTGTGTTCACCAGAGAAATACATATCTTTTAGATTTTTCCACTTTTCAGTTCTTGTATTTTATCTATGGGGATATTAAATTCATATATAATAAACAGGAACAGCAGTCATTTTGCATGAAACTAATTATGTTGGGTAGAGACCCAGAGGAGAGATTCTTCCTGACACAGTACTTCAGTTCCATTTACTTGGAACTCTCAGTGCATAGTTCAACATCTCAACAGAGACCATTGCATAGCTCTGACTTACATTTCTCAGCTTGCCAACAGGTTTTGCTTTTCAATGTTATTGTTACTTATTTAATCGATTTTGGAGAGCTTGTAAGGAATGCTTCTCAGTTTTGTAGAGCCAACACTTAAAATTATAATTTATGTAGTCTCAAGACAGCTGATTTTACAGTTCATTAATTCAGTTGATAAAGACAATACAATAAAATCGATTCAAGAAGAACTCTGTGATAAGCTGAGGGAGGAAGTATGATTTTTCATAGGTGGAAAAGACATACATTAACAAATGTATTTGAAGTAAGATGAGAACCTAGCTATAGAAATAATCAAGTATTAATTCAGTGGTCACTATTTTACTTTAGTTATGATATCATAGAGGCAATGTCTATAAAGAATGTAATACTGATGTAACCTCAGATAATATGAAATTTTGTTAGGGAATAAAGTTTTCCATTTATAATCAGCTCTGTAGAGCACGTTTAATTACGTATTTATTTGTGCTGGAAGGTGACAGATGATGCAAATTATGTGTAACCTATCTTTAGTATTTAAGAATGTTTATAAGACTATAGTTTTTAATGCTTAAACACTTACATAGTTTTCATTGGGAATAATATTTTTATTTAGGAAATATTAATGAAACCTAAAACAGTTTCCTCAAATAGTACTCTAGTAATATGAGCATATTTTGCAAAGTATTAATATTTCTTTTTTCGTTCTCAAAATTCACCTCTTTATTGCTGAAATAAATGCAGAAAAGAAAAGGTTTTCAAGGCCAGCATAGGTGGCCGACATTGGGGACAGGGGCAGGCTCCAGGACGTCTGACTCAGGACAGGAAATTCACTCAAGAGCTGCTCCAAAATCCTCAGGGATCATTGTTGTGAGAACCAGACGGTAAATGGCACAGAATCAACATTCTACTTCTCCTGAAAATGGTTCTCCTGGTCCTAAACCAGTCCTGCACATCAGCTTCCGGAATACCCATCCATCTTACAAGATCCTTCCTGGCTAGACAGCTGGGATAGTGAGTCTCTTGGAAAATGTATTCCAGCTCCTGCAGCTGAGCCTTGGTGAATCTGGTGCCTTGCTGGAGTGGCAGCCTGTCTCTCAGGCATCGACAGCTTTTGCTGAGGATGTTGTTGATTGCTGTCGCTATGGCCTCCTTCTTCGAGGATCTTGTCCATGGAACTAGAACTACTATCTCCAGCATGTCATCCTCCCACTTCTTCTTTGTTTTCTCCCTCCTCTCCCACTCCTGTGGCTTCCCGAGCAAAACTCAACTGAATAGGCAGTTCTAGAGCAAGTTTTTCTCTAACAACTTCGCCCTGAGCAAGTTCGCCCTGATCAAGCTGGCTCTATACAAGCCCCTTCTTGTCTCCTTCCTCTCCTCTTCAAAACCATTGCATTCCCACCATGCTGTTGATCATGGTCCTCATCAGCTCCCGGCATCCTGGTGAAACTGTTGAACAGCCTTGGTGAGTCTCTATACCGGGAATCTTTCCATTAGACCTCATTTGTGAAGCTCCAGAAGCTGCGTCCTCGCATTTCTGGCGCCACTGGTAAAGCTCTGACTTGACCCAGAAGGGTTGTCTTCCTAGTTCTCAAAAAAATTACTATGTATCCAATCACACATTCTGTCCTGCACAGCCTCAGTGACTGTGGGTTTGTCATCTGAGGTGCCTAAGCAGAAACATTTTAGTGCTTCCAAGAGCAGGGAGTATATAAAAAGAAAATGCAGTGAGTTTCCGTACTTGGGGTGCGGAACCTGTGGCTCCCAGTTGCCGTTGAGCTGACGTGCCTAGCTTTGGGTAAGGCTGGGCTGTTTAAATTCAATCACAGGGAGTAGCACAAAGACCTTCTTAAGCTCAACAGGCCCTTTAACGGAGCTAAATATTTTTGTTAAATTATGCAAAAGTAATTCAAACAAAATGACAAAGACACATCCCTTGATAAGGTGGTAAAAGACACTCTCCATCATTTATGCCCCAAATAATGGATT
>NW_004949100.1:1153219-1153998 GCF_000317375.1 Microtus ochrogaster | reverse complement strand
CCTCCTCAAAGATTGTGCTCCCAAAAGGGCTGAATTCCAGCAGAATTCACAAGCTCATTCTGATAGAGACCTTTCTCTACCTTGCTTTGCTTGACCCAAGGACCTATGGCAACCCAAAAACATCTGTGGGCATCAAATATCAGCCTTGGGCACTGGCTCTAAACTTGGCTCATAGCTGTGAAGGTGAAAGACAGGAGTAGTAAGCAATTCTGATGCAATCTCTACAAAGAAGGATCACAGGAAAGCGGGAAATTGAGAAAAAGTTAAGAGAAACTCCCCAGAGTAGGTGACATTCCCAAAATTTAAGAAAGCACTGAGCTCTGTCATCTAGTGTTTTTTTGTTTTTAATAGGATCATGGCAGAGTCTGGACAATGGCTGAGTAAATACAAGGTGATTGGTTAGTTCTCTGGAATAGCATAGGCTGAGACACTGGAGGCCCAAGGTCCACATGATCTGGCCCACACCAAAAAGACTATCACACCCTGTTCATCTATTGTCCACCTACTCAGGGGCAGCTCAACTCGCCTCCCACCACAGGACACTTTGTTCATCCCTGACCAAGGCTTTGCTAGTTGTTGACCTTGACTGTCTTATAGCCATTAGACAGTAGGTGGCCTTGCATCCTCTGACATCACTTGTCCCAGGTGCTTTTAATTATACTCAACTCTCTCTTTTCTCACACTTCCCAAGAAGAAGCAGCTACAATTTTCCTCCCTTTTCTTCTTGTCTCTGGGGTTGCTGTGACAGGTTTCCTGAAACACAGAAGTGGGAAGCTATA
>NW_004949100.1:1149461-1152039 GCF_000317375.1 Microtus ochrogaster | reverse complement strand
AGCACTAGGGTCCCAAAGCCTGCAGCTCCACAAACTGCCTAAGACATACAACTGTCAACCACATTCAGAGAGTATAGTTCAGTCCTACTCAGGTTTATCATCTGTCAGTCTGCAGCAGTGATCTGCCACTAGCTTGGGACTGCTTTTTCTGTGGGTAAACCCATCACAGTCTTGACCTCTTTGATCCTATTATCATTCCTCCCTCTCTATGACTGGTCTCTGAAATCTGGAAGCTCAGCCCAGTGCTTAGCAGTGGTTTTCTGCATCTGCCTCCATCATGTACTGAATGAAGATTCTATGATGACAGTTGAGATACAGGAGAAGGCCAGTTTAAATACCTTTATTATTGCTTAGATTCTTAGCTGGGGTCATCCTTGCAGATTCTTGGGAATTTCCTTACATCAAGGTTTCTTCCTAACCCCAGAATGACTCCCTCTATCAGGATATCTCTTTTCTAGCTCTCCATCTCTGTCCTTTCCCCAACTAATTGATCCTGATCCCTCATGTTCTCCTCTTCTTCCCTCCCCACTTCCCTTTCATCCTCCCTCTCCTCCCCATATTCTCCATTTGCTCAGGAGATCTTGCCTATTTTTTCTTTCCAGGGGGATGCATGTATGTTTCTTTTAGGGTGCTCATTGCTTCCTGTCTTCTCTGGAGTTGTGTACTGCAGGCTGGTTATCTTTGTATTATGTCTACTACCCAGTTACGAGTTAGTACATAGCATGTTTGTCTTTCTGGGACTGGGTTACCTCACTCAGAGTTTTTTTTTCTTTTCTTTTCTAGATCCATCCATTTGCCTGCAAATGTCAAGATGTCATTGATTTTTACAGCTGAGTAGTACTCCAAATGTAAATGTACAAATTCTTTATCAATTCTTTGGTTGAGGGGCATCTACTTTGTTTCCAGTTTCTAGCTATTATGAATAATACTGCTATGAACATAGCTGACCAAATGTCCTTGATGTATAAGTGTGCATTCTTTGGTTATATGCTCTAAAGTGGTATTGCTGGATCTTGAAGTAGATTGATTCTCAGTTTTTAGAGAAACCACCATACTGATTTCCAAAACTTCTATACAAGGTTGCACTCCCATAAGCAATGGAGGAGTGTTGCTCTTGCTCCACAACCTCCTCATCATTAGCTGTTATCCTTGGTTCTGATTTTAGCCATTTTGACTAGCATAATATGGCATCTCAGAGAGGTTTTAATTTTAATTTCTCTGAAGACAATGGATGTTGAGAAATTCCTTAAGTGTTTTGTGGCCATTTTAGTTTCTTCTGCTGAGAATTCTCTGTTTAGATCTGTACCACATTCTTGGTTGGATTATTTGGTATTTCTGTTTCTAGTTTCTTGAGCTCTTCTATATTTTGGAGATTAGTCCTCCCTTAGGTGTGGGGTTGGTGAAACCTACTGTTCAGTAGGGTGCTGTTTTGATTTATTGACTTTGTCCTTTACCTTACAGAAGCTTCTCAGTTTCAGGAGGTCCTATTTATTAATTGCCAATTTCAGTGTCTGTGTTATTGGAGTTATATCCAGGAAGTGGTCTCCTGTGTCAATGCGTTCAAGAATACTTTCCATTTTCTCTTCTATGAGGTTGAGTGTGATTGGATTTATGTTGAGCTCTTTGATCCATTTGGACTTGAATTTTGTCTGTGATAGAAGTGGGTCTATTTGCATTGTTCTACATGTTGATATTCCATTTGCTAGCACCATTTGTTGAAGATGCTTTCTTTTTTCCATTATGTAACTTTATATTCTTTGTCAAAAATTGGGGATTCACAGGTGTGTGGATTAATATCTGTGCTCCTGTCTATAAGCTGTTGAGGAAGATGAGAAATGTGATCTTGGTTTCATGTGTCTATGGAGGCTGGCATCTTTGCTTGATATAATTAAGGCACTGGACAGTGTCTAAGCCTTCCTTCAATACCACTTGTACATCTACATCAATTCATATATGCAAGCTTGTGTTTTGTGATTTGAACATGAGGTTTAGCATTGGTGTAATAAATATTTTTTTAAATCTAAGTGTTGTATGAGTAAGTCTGTGTGCTTTGTTTTTGTGGATGGTTTGAGGTTAAATACCTATTTTGTCATCTCTTAATAAAGTCATCCATTTAGAGTCAAAAATTTTGTTATATTTAAATTTTTGACCAATGAGTCTATTTCCTCTATAGTATCTTCAACACCTGAAATTTTGTCTTCCATCTCTTGTATTCTGTTGGCGATGCTTGGATGTTTAGCTCCTGATTATTTACCAAGGTTTTCCATTTCCAGATTTCTCTCAGTTTATGCTTTCTTTATTGTCTCTATTTCAGTTTTCAAGTCTTGAGCTGTTTCCTTCAACTGTTTCATTGTTTTTTTCTTTTTCTTCTTGGCTTTCATTGTGTGATTTCTTGATTTTTTTCCATTTTTTGTTAGTCTTTTCTTCCACTTGTTTAGGGGTCATTTTCATTTCCTCTTTAAGGGCCTATATCATCTTCATAAAGTTATTTTTAAGGTTTTATTTCTTTTGCTTCCTTTTTGGGATATTCAGGATTGCTATTGTAGAACCACTGGTTTCTGGTGGTGTGACGCACACT
>NW_004949100.1:1132904-1148816 GCF_000317375.1 Microtus ochrogaster | reverse complement strand
CCATCCTCTGATCCTCTAAGCTAGCCACAGCCTCTTGTAACTTTAACTAGAAGGTTCTAGGAGGAAACAGCACTGAAGGCCAGGACTCATTAGTCCCAACTGTGGTGTTGAATTTTTCTTTAAATTTTTTGAATATATTCTTACATTCTACCCATCTTTTCCTTCAATGGGTACAAGTAGAGCTTGTGCTTCAGAGGGTCTCCCTTTCTGCAATTGGTGCAGGTGGGCCTTAGGTGGATGCTTCTTCCTCTTGGTGCAGTTATGGTCTGTGGTTCATGTGATTGCTCCTCCAGGTACAAGCATGGCTCAGGTAGTTGCTGATGTGGTGGGGGATGTTTGAAATATGGGGATCCTGCTGTGAGGTCTCTTGGGCTTTGGTGTGTGGGTGTGGGTCTCACGATGTGCCAAGGGAGACTAGAGCCTGGAGAACAGGGCTGTCCAGCCAGGAACAAGACACTCACCTCCTGCACAGGGAGGACAATAGATCTGATGATTACTGATATGGCAGGGAATATTTATCAATGAGTGGAGGCTGCTTCAAGTATCTGGGGCTTCGGTGAGTGTTATGTGTCAAAGGATTTGCACAGGGTGAAGGGTTGGGTGGGGACTAGAACATTGAAAGCATGGCAGCCCAGTTGGTATCCCAAACACTCACCTCCTGCCAATGAAGGCAGGGCCATGGCTCTGGTCCATTTACTTTTATTTTTCTTAAACAAAATAATTTACATATATATGTGTGTGTGTGTGTGTGTGTGTGTGTGTGTATGTGTATATGTGTATGAATGTGTATCATGATTTGAATTATGGAAAAATATTGTATAATTTCCAAATTTCATTGCTTTACTATCATGTAAGTCTATAATAATGTCAATGTAATGTAATAGAAGAAATTAAATAGTGACACATTTTATTTAATAAACTTATGTTTTATGACTTTATTTGTATTTTAATAAGATAAATTTTAAACTATTTTGCATGGGCTTATAAAGACACAACCTCTACTGTTACTGAACTAAAAAACCGATGCAACATTTTCATTTTCTTCACCAGGAATAAAAGTTTATAAATTATTTTTCAAATGCCACTAGAATGAAATGTCATATGTGGGCTAGACCAGGAAGTAGTTACATAATCATTTCTACACAATTAAAAAACATAGTTACTTACTCAGGATTTTACTCTTTTTAAGTGAACATTTAATAGCATAAAATAAATTTGCTTTGAAGGTTAGCTGCACATGCTGCTGAACTCTTATGATACACAAAAAGTGCTTAAAGACAACAGCTGTGATTGCTTTAGAATTAATATATTCTGACAATGGGACTGACAGACCCAGTGAATCACTGGCCATTCTGAATTAATGCTCCAAGAGGCTAAAAGAAACTGCCAAGGTCAGGACTCAGTGCAATTTCTACTAGATGTTATTCTGTATACAGCAGTTACTTTCTCCTTCTGCTTCCCGAGGAGTTGCTCTGCTGCAGGCCTTTACGATGAATCTGCCAGATTTAATAACAATCAAGCCCACTTTTAAGTAAATGTCTCCAGAAAGAGAAGCAATTGGAAAACTTAAAAGTTAGATCCCTTCAATAGTGGCTGAGAACAGAAAGGATGCCTTTCTCATCTTATTTGAGAAGATAGCAAAGAAAGGTATAGAAGATCCCTTCTCTGCAACTGAAGAGAACATTCCATCCCTATGGGAATCATACAGGAACGAAAAAGTACTGCCAAAAAAGGAATGTGGGTGGAAGCAAGAATCTTTGACTGAATATTCATCGGGGAGGACTGAGATTTACCTTGACCCACTTATACAGTGCAAAGTTTACTGCTTTGATATTTGAAGTGAAAGATTTTACAAAACTGAGACGTTGAAGGGAATGTAGGAGACAAGGACATTTAGAACCCCTTCTTAAGGTGTTTTCACTGTATTCACCGATAATTTTGTCATGCTCTATTTTCCCCTATTTTATTATCATGTACTGCATTCTCTGGACCTTGCTTAGATTTTTAACTTAAAATATTTTCAAGTGAAAAATATGACACTCCAAGAATTTGCAAAGGTGATAAATACAGTTTTAATATTTTATCAGAATTAATTGAAAATTTAAACTTCTTAGAGATTGTTAATTAGAAAACATCTTGACCTTCTCAACTAAGATATTGCCTCAGTTCCTGCCATTATCTTCAAAATTGCCATTTACTTTTCAAAAACTTTAATCCAACATAATTATTCATATAATTGACTGACTGTGGTAGATACAAATAATTTTTCAATCACAATATTAAGTATACTTGCCATTTGTGGCTTACAAGATATGCATGAATTAATTCAACTGCAAAATTTTAGGCATCCGAAGAAGTAAAGATTTCCTATTTATGTTTTACGTGCCAAGAATTACCACAATATTAGAACTATAGTATTGAGTCATGACATTGAGGAACAGTTCCTCTTTAGAAGACAATGCTCATTTGAGTAGTTAACTGATAAATATCTACTTTCAACTCCTATGGGAGATGGTTGTTTCACTTTTGAAAGGGGTGGCAGTAAATCTCAGTGTCACAAGAAAGCATTTACTTTCACATTGTCCAAAATATGTTCTATATATTCCAAATACTTCTTCCCATTTCAATCAGCACCATTCTAATCAAAGTTATTATCACGTTTGTCCTGAGATATAAGGGTTCTTCATTGTTTTTTGATTATCTGTTTTTTCTATACTATAAAGAAAATTAAACTAGAAGAGGCCAAATCTCAATAGGTTTTCTTTTCTGTTATGTTTTTCTTAAATAAATTTAAGATATGCATAAGGTCAGCACTGGCATTGGCTTCCTTTATCACTAAATGATAAAGAATCATTTTTCTTATCCTTTGATATCACTTTTCTTATCCTTTGCCTCAATTCTGTTTTCAACTAAATGCGCTTTTTACATGTATATTCAACAAATCTTGAGGTCCTTGTATTAGTACTTTATATTGTATATTACTTCACCCCAAGATATTCTCAGATTTTAATTTCTTCTCTTCCTTTTTGCATAAAATATGTTGGTCAGTGGATTTGATAATCCACTTAAAAATTTCCCTCAGATTTGCTTTGGTATTCAGGATATCATTGTCTTCTTCAGTATTACAGTGTAAAAGATATGCTATGAGAAAAAAGTTCCTGAGACTTTGTAAGTTATTAACATATGTTTTTCTTGACCTCAGCATCTAATAATGTGTAAACACAAGGAATATTATAAATATACATTTGGAAATAAGTACGGATAGTAATGTATTTTACCTTTAGAATCCTTCAAGTAATACTTTTTTAACCTCAAACATTTGGGAAAATGATGACAACAGCCTGATGTAATGAGATTGTGCATGGATAATTGTAACTTATACACTTTATGAGATCCTCCTCAACACCAGGGTGAAACAGGCTATCATAAATAAAGAAATGGGAGGATCTTCATTTCCAGGATCCTCTTATTGGAAAGCAGTAATGCTGTTTAAGGCCATGAACTATAGAGAAAAACACCATTCTAATGCAATAATAAAGTCAAAGATTTTTGTTATTGTTGTTAAAGACAGAGATTTTTGTCTGTGACTATTAGAAATTGTTAGCCATATCATTCTTTCAATTACAGTTTGACAAGTTCCAAAGGATGAAGGAGGATGAATATAGGTGAGACTATGTCAGAGAAAAAGGAAGAGGCAGAGGAGGAAGACTGTAGGAAAAGATGAAGAGGGGCAGAAGAAATAGAAAAGAACAGAGGAAGAAGGAAAAGAGCAAACAAAGCAATTCGACTTTAAACCAATCCTTCATTGTGCTTATTGAAAGGTTCTTAACAATGAACATTCACCTTATTTTACTAAATTCCCACAGGTTGTATTCTTAAAGCCTCTATGCTGCTACTTTCCCACAAGTGCCATTCTGGCAGATATTAAGGCAGCCATTTTTAACACAGTTTTATATGTTATTATATAAGTGCTCCTCATCATACCCCAGTGCTCTTCTATCCACAAATGTGCTTAATACTGTGAACATCTTCTATACAGACTGCATCTGTCTGCAACCAGTACTCGCATGGGGTCATAGGTTTTATTTCTCATCAATTGCTAAAACCGATGGATATATTCAAGTTTTTATTCTTGTGTCATTATATTTCATAGGTATTATTGTTCAAATATTGAAAATATATCCCCTCAATTAAAGTCTCCTTTATTTACAAAATTGAAGTTCTTTTAAGTTAATATTTTAAAATATATGGTTTATTACACACTTGACATAATCAAGCATAGCTTATTCACAATTTACAGTATATATTCCAAAGTAAATTTATAAAATATAAGCATTATTCTTTATGTATCTTAAATTATAGAAGTCCTTGCCTAGTATTGGAAACCTAACCAACTATTTAGTGCTAGTGAAGTGATTGTTTTTGAAGAAAAATCTGCAAGCCCTAATTTACTATACCAGTACACCTCAGCAGCAATCCATAAGATTTGTGTTTATATCCACAGATAAACATAGTACCACTCACCAAGGAACTTCCCTTTGGAATATACAGGGATGGTTACAGAAAACCACAATCAATCTAAGTGCCTAATTGTGGAGTCTAATCCCAATGGACACATCTACAAATCCCTCCTGTGACCAAGACTCAGGAAACATCATGGAAGAAGGAAGAGGAGAATCTGTGAGTCAGATGATCAGAGAACTTGTTCTAAAATTGTGTTTCTGACTAACAGTAAAATATATCCACATAAAGTGCTAGCAACATCATTACATCATTACCCAAACAAAGTATGACAAGGACACCACCAATGAACATGCTGCAGTAGACAGGAAAAACCTCATGAAACCTCAACCCTACACCACAAACTAGAGGCAACTGAAGAAGACTGGGAACAGGAGAAGTAGTATTGAGACCCACAGGTAAGAAAACATCAATTGGTTGTACATGCATGTAACATTATATCATTGTGGAAGGTAATATTCAAGAATCATATATGCACAAAATGAATTTGAAGGAGAGGGAGAGGCGTATAGAGGAGATTTTGAAAGAGGATCAGAAGCAGAGAACAATTCTAACAAATTACAATTTCAAAGTAATAAATCTAACCAAAATATATTCATAACTTATTTTTCAACATTTTGAGGTCAATTTAAAACAATAAAGATAAACAACTTTTTCTTTTAATTAGTAAATGGTTTGACTAATTCACTCTTTTCTCTATAGTGTAAATTGCTTCATGACTAGTAATCTAGTAATGCTTTTAAAATTTATCACTTGCCTTTCATTATAATATATGCTTCATTTACTCAAAATTGTACATTCTTAAATGTCATCCTTTATGCTAACATAAAGCTTGGTCCTACATAACAACATTTTAAATATTGCTTTATTTCATTTAAGATAGATCTTACTGTTTAACCTAAGGTAATTATTCTGTCGTGTCTTTAGTTGAAATAGAATTATCTCATTCTCCTCATTTCTGGCATTCAGAAACTCTCAGAAATTCTTCCTAAAACCCTTCTCAAGCACCGAGTCTGAAGTTGAAAGCCTCTTTTTTCTTAATTATATTTGTTATGCTGTGTGTAACTAAATATGAGCAAATTATATATATGTATATATATACATATATAATATACGCACAACACACTGGGCCCATTTTTTGTTTATGTACATATGATTTCAAGGATAGCTGCTTTAATTTTAAATTTGGATTTTTTTAGACATTTATATTTAACAAAAATTCCTTGGCATGCATTCAGGAATACTCTGTATTTATTTTCTACTTTTATTTCACTGTGCTTCATGAAAAGGGCACTTAAAGATAAGCCACTAATATTCCTCATGGAAAATATCTTTATTCCAATACTCAGCACACAGATGGAAAAATCAAAATAAATTAGCAAAAACATCATTATCTTAAAGTCAAAGGCTTATTGCTTATGCGCACACTGCCTGTAGGACTGAAACAGAAGAGCATATGGAATGGAAATACTCAAGGGACATTGAGGAGCCAGACTTATCCCCAACAATACACCCTGAAGTAGACTGTTCTCCTTGCCTCTGCTATTAGCATAGCGCTACTTAAATTCTCTGAAAGCCAAATGACTACTGAACTCATTTGTGGTAATATTTCATTTGTATTTTAATAAATAAAGCTTGTTTGAAGTTTAGGGTGTAAAACAGAAACACTTTAGCCTCACAGACCTGGCAGTTGTGACACACGCCTTCTTTAATCCCAGTAATGACAATAGTTTGCCATAGAAAATGGGCAGTCGGTGTGCACACCTTTAATCTCAGTCCTAGAGAGGAATATAAAATGGGAGGAGACAGCTCTCACACACAGTTTCAATCTGAGATTCCTGGAGGCAGGGTTGCCATTTTGCACTGAGGTAAAGGTAAGAGCCAATAGCCAGCTCTTTTGCTTTTCTGACCTTATAGATGAACCCCAGTTTCTGTCTCTGGGTATTTATTAATCATGCTATACCCATTCTCTGATGTGCAATCATGGGAGTTAAAATCAAAGAGATATCAAATGGAAGAGCATATTAATGCTATACATGATTATATAGAACTGAGAAGATGTTGAAAACAGACAATGGCCATACCATCAACGGTGTGAGCAGCTGTTAAGTGTTCATGGTAAGAACTGAAAAACAGGCTTTTTATAATTATGGTATTCAACTTACAGACTAGAGACACTATTGACCATTTCAAACCAAGCATTTTTGTTTGTGAACTCATGTATATGAATAGTTCTTCAAACAAGTGACAGATTAAAGAATGTTATAAAATTATACAAAATTGAGATGAACAGTATGCTACTAGCCCATCTGATTCTTTTTATGAAAGTTGCAATAGAATATTAGTAATCTGTAAAGGACATATTTGTGACACTGAATTAATAACTGATAAGATCAATCACAAGGCAGCAGAAAAAGAAAAAGGATTTCAAAGAATTTACTTGGAAGACAGCAATGAGTCATGTTTTTATTGATTAAAAATGTTTAATTTGCCTGTTTTTTTAAAGATTTTTTTTTCTCCATTGACAACTCTTTTTTAAAAGAATATTTATTTATTTATTATGTATGCAATGTTCTATCTGTGTGCATGTCTGCAGACCAGAAGAGGGCACCAGACTTCATTACAGATGGTTGTGAGCTACCATGTGGTTGCTGGGAATTGAACTCAGGACCTTTGGAAGAGCAGGGGGTCCTGCTCTTTTTAAAGATTTGAGAACCTAGAAAGCACAATTGCTATGGGAGTATGAAAGAATCTGAGAGTTTACATGTGACATGCTCACATTGACAGTTTACCTACTCTGTGAACAGCATTCACATTACATGGATAAAATCTGCTTTTAAATCGGTGTTAAGTGTATCCATTAATAAAACCTCTTTTCGTAAATTAAATGACCAGATTGAAAATAATAACTAAAATTTGTCATGCTTTACACCACTGTTCCCATAATTAACCCCAAAGAAATTAAATAACAAACAGAACACATGGCATGATCTAGATGTAACTTTATGAAGTATATGATGTGAGTGGCAAGGAAATGATAATTGTACATAGCTTTTGTTAATATTGAGTGAAATTTACCTTAACTTTTAAGATCTCTAAGTAGGAGAAGAGTTATAAGAAGAGAAGAAAAAACTATATTCTAAAATTTAAATTAAACATAGAATGAGATATGTTGTAAGTAAAATTAACATGGTTTCTTTCCATAAGTTTCTTACAGTCTTAACAGACTTAAGAATAGGCAGATCTACTCTCTCCCATGACCGCCCCCCCCACACACACACATTTCCAATGTACTCAGGAAACTTTTCTTTGTCATCTTCCTATGTAGATCCATGTATGTCTCTATTAGGGTCCTCTTTGTTGTCTAGTAAAAGGAGAAGGTAGAAGGCCAGAGCAGAGAAAAGGAAAGTTAGTGGAGGAAAGTGTATAGCTCAATAAAACAATTAAAAAAAAGAATCTGTAGATTTAACTTAGTGTTTAATACTTTGATTCTTTGAATAACTGCTGGAAATAAGAAGAACAAAAAAAAACAATATTCTCAAAAATTGAGAGGAAATAGAAAATAGAAGAATAAGTGAATAAGTAAACAAATCACCAGACTATTTTGTTAAATGTTTATTATTTGCTTTGTTGATGACAGTTGATCTAGACATCCTCAATATAGAAAAAATAAAACCTTTGTGAATGTGTGCACAGTTAGAGCCGCGAATAAACACTTTTTCCCAGGGCAGAGTTCTCTTTTGGATAATATTATTATGCTATATTAAACACAATTCTACAATTCTGAATAAATAAATACAGAATTAATGTGACACTCTTTTTGATTGTTTAGGGATAATCCAGCTGAAACACAATTTAATTCTACCTAACATTGTTGTACAAAAAGCTACGATTTAAACAGGTACTTATCAGTATGAAACAAAGCATGCATTTCAGAGGTGCCCTGCAGTTCAAACTATCCTTTCTGTCTCTGTGAATGCAATCTTATTTTGTCCTTATAGTCATCTACTAGTGAAAATTAAGGGGACAAAAAGAAGTACATTTATATGTGTGTGTGTTTATGTATATGCTATATGCTAAGTTTTGTGTGTTTTTCCAGAATATCTTTTCAGAAGATATTGTTGCTAATCTGCAATTCTATTTTAACCACTAGTGTGAATATTTACATTATATATCAAAAGTACTGGTTCAATCTCACTTGCTTTCTCAACTTGTCTTCCATCTAGATTTTGCTTATATTTCAGTGTAATTTTTGCTATGTTAATTCTTTCCATCCAAGAACATGGGAGATCTTTCTGCTTTCTAATATCTTCATCAATTTATTTCTTAAAATACTTAAATATCTTTTTATACAGGTCTTTCACTTGTTTAACTAGATTACTTCAAGATATTTTATGCTGTTTGTGGTTATTTTGATGGGTAATGTTTCTCTGATTTCTTTCTCAGCTCATTCATCATTCATATATAAGAGGGCTATTGACTTTTTTTAGTTGATCTTGTATACTACCTCATTACTAAAGATGTTTATCAGCTCTAGTACACTGGTAGAATTGGGTGGGGACGTATGTGTACTGTGATAGCATCTGTAAATAGTGAAATATTTACCTCTTCCCTTCCAGTTTGCATCCCTGTGATCTCCCTTCATTGACATATTGCTATAGCTAGAACTACGAGTACTACATAGTAGATATATAGAGAGAGTGGACTTGTGACTGATTTTAGTGGATTCACTTTGAGTTTCCTTCTATTTAATTTGCTGTTTGCTGTTGGCTTACTGTATATATTGCCTTTATTAGGTTTAGGTATGTTCGTTGTAGTCCTGATTTCTCCAAGACCCTTTTCATGAAGGGGTTTGGATTTTGCCAAAGGCCTTTTTAGCATCTAATGAGATGATTGTATGTATGTGTTTTTTTTTCTTTCAAAATTTATCACAATGTGCGTGCAGATGAAGTGGCATTTTGGCTAATTTCTGGTCAACACTAACAGGAAAACTCCTCCCTGAAGTTTGTCTCTGGTTTATCTACTCTACTCGTTATGTGGAATTGAAGCTTAAAAAAAATCAATCTAAGCAACAATAATAATTTAACTTTTCTGTGAGTCCCGTTAACTCAACACAAAGAATTTTCTTCTTTCAAAGAAAGAAGACTTGGTTTAACGGTGACATTTTAATACAAAATTATAAAATGATATGGATATTACATAAGACATCTTGGGCTGAAAATGTCAGAAAATGAACTCTATCTCTAGCACGATCATAACTGATTTTATTGGATAAGAGTATATTCTAAATCATTTTAATTAATCTGTGCATATATCAGTGTATAAACTTTATTTTGCCAACATGAGTGAAAAGGACATAATGAATGTTGATTTACAAAGAATTACAAAAGAGCATTTAACTCCTTTTCATCCGCCTTCCGTATGACTACTAGCCTCAACATTTCCTTATGCAAATTGGATACAATGAAGCAAGTGAAATTAGAATACTTTTAATTTCTTCTTCACTGAAAGAGCCATAAATGTCAATTCTTCTTTTATGTCTTCCTTTCTTTCCATACTTATTTTCTTTCTTCTCTCTCCTATCTCTCTTCTTTCTTACTCCCTTTCTTTCTTTCTTTCTTTCTTTCTTTCTTTCTTTCTTTCTTTCTTTCTTTCTTTCTTTCTTTCTTCTGTTCATGTATGCCCTTTTCCTCTATCTTTCTCCAAGCATAACTTCCACACTACTTTGTACCTATCAAGCATGGGGAACATTTCAATGGTAGACAGAAAACAAATCAAATAAAAGGGAAAGATAAGAAATGGAAGTAAGGGTCACTTGTTCTTTCTCACACACAATTAAAAAGGAGAAAGATAAAATGAAATATCCTATAGAATAAAACACTCTGCTTTCAGACATCACATCACATGGAGATCATGCCACGCTTAGCCTTATGGGAAAGATTATAGTTGAAATTCAAGCCGGGCGACGGTGGCGCACGCCTTTAATCCCAGCACTCGGGAGGCAGAGGCAGGTGTATCTCTGTGAGTTCGAGACCAGTCTGGTCTACAGAGCTAGTTCCAGGACAGGCTCCAAAGCTACAGAGAAACCCTGTCTCGAAAAACCAAAAAAAAAAAAAAGATTATAGTTGAAATTCATTAAAATTATGTTCAAAGTTCTGGTAAGTATAAAACATGAGTAAAATCGGGATGACACTCTAGTTCTGAGGTCCTACTATCAAATATAGTTTCATGTATTCAAATATTCCAAAATCTAAATAACTTCTACTTCTACTTTTCTCAGGAGTAGTTTATAAATATAATGTTCAAACTTTGTTGAGAGCTGTGGAATGATTTGAGAAGAGTTAAAAGAGAATAATGCCATCTTCCTGGTGATAAAGGCAAAGGTTTATCTAAAATAGTCAAACTCATGCAGTACAGTATTCAAGAAGTCAGGCATAGTAGGAAATGGAGGTATTACTGGAGCTGGCATTATAGGGAGAGTGACAGAAAATCTAGAGAGAGAAAATAATCAGGTTTCCTTGTCTAGGATGGGATTGAAAAAAATGCTAGGAAGTAAAAGAAAAATTCAGGTGTTTTTTTTTTCACTAACTACATTTACTGAAAGAAAAGATCATAAAGTGATAAATGTTATCAAATAAGCAGAGAAAGTATATACTGCGTAATAGATACAAAAAGAATGTGTTATATTCTTCTTGAATTTTGTGGCTGGTGACATGATAAATATATTATTATTTTTGCATTGAGGATTGATTTTACTGAGACTTCCACTATTTCCTGTCTTTGGAATACTTTGATATTTATTTACCACATTTATGTAAATGTAACTTTGAAATAATTTGGTTAGAGACACTATTTAATCATACCCAACTACTTTAAGTTTTCCAGTCCACATTATTTTTAGTTTTTTTTCCATCATATTATTTGAGAAAAAGCAGTCATCTTTTGTATTCTTAAGAATATCCAAGTTCATCGTGGGAGCAGCTGAAGAGACTGAGTGCATGCAAGTCATACAGACTTGTTCTGCACGATGACATATAAAGAAATATCGAAAACATGACAGCTCTTGAGGAGAAGAGAAAGACCCAAGCAGCAATCCTCTTGTACTTGATGATATTTGCTTCCCCTGCCTGGGGCAGAATAATTTTCCTGCTGATGTGTTCAGTGAAAAAAGACAACAATCATCCTTTCAGGACTCTCTCCTTTATAATACACAATGTTTGCTTTCCAGTTATTTCCTATCTAAATTTCTCCGGTATGAGAAATGTGTGCCAGAGCCATTATTTTCTTTTAAACATTAGGTCCAATTTAATGCACCATCCTCCTGTTCAGCAAAGTATTTTATACTAACCTTGGATGACTAATGAGGAAAGGTTATATGTCTTTTCTTGTCTGAGATTCTTGTGTTTTTTAACTTCACAGGTAATCAATGAGTAATAGTGGGGAAAGCTTTATTCTCCTCCAAACCTGGAAACGTACGAGCATTTGTTGTTCACAACTGAGATGGAGATGGTTAACCTTTCACCTGTTCCTACTAGCTTCTATAATTCTCAGTTTCCTGCTGCCTTCTTGGGCGTTTAGGAGCTGCGGTAAGCTAGAGCCCCCCTTGAAGCACAGTCCTCACTCATGCCTACTTCAGTGTCAGGCTTCATTTCAAAACATTCCTTACTGTTATTTCCATTGTCCCGTCTGTTTACATTTCACTTCCAGGCTCCTTCGCAGATGTGCTTTTCTTGGTGATAGGAAGTCCTCCTGAGCATAATTTTGTGTCCAGGTCTAAAACCGTGTTTGGTATGTCCTGTGTGCCTTTTCACTTTCTGTGTACTGTTCAGCATCTACCATAAGGGCTAGGCGTTATATGTAACTTAAACATTTGAACAGTCAGAAATGATGCATTCTAACAACTGGACACCCTTAATAATAAGGGATTACGTCTATATACAGAGGGAAAAAGTTAGGAAATTATAAAAAGATAATATTCATCAAGCATTTATTGAAAGGATACAGCACAGATGAGGAATAGCTTTCTAGGCCTCCTCTAAAAGTTCACTCATTGATTAACACATTTAATATATAAACTAGTGTCTTTTTGTACTGCTTTGATTTGGGCTCAAGGTCATTGTAATTAATAATGCAAATTATTTGCTCTGTATATCTAGTAGCAGAATTTATAAAAACACAGGGGCTAGAAAGTGCCTAGAAAATTATAGCATAATTATCATATGAAAAAAATTACTAAAAGCCAACAACAACAGTGTTTTATCATTAGTAAGTAGTATGGGAGTATCTTCATTGGAGGGGGTGTTTTCTTAACTGGCATTTGATGAGTAAGGAACAAAGTTGTTCTTTCCCATTAGAAGTGGTAATCCAAGTAGTTGCTAGCCATTCCTGGACTGTGGCTAGAATATATTTTTAGACAAATTACGAGAATACTGCAACAAAGTAAAAGAGAATGGGAAATCTAAAGTTCTGACACTTTAATTGGTTTAGAAAATTCACCTGGTGATGATTAGTTTCCTTTCACAGATTCTATACTTGAATGTCTTACACAGGATTATCAAGTGAGAAATTATATTTACTTCAAAATTAAAATGATTTGATGTGAGAATAGCAACAGGGTCTAGAAAAACATGGGCTTAGTAAGACAACTAGTGTTTTAGGAGTGACACTGGATGGAGCAGACCTCTCTATACCCTTCTTGTTGCACAAACTCAACTGTGAAGAAGTGACGGCGCAGTGATGGAGCACTAGCAAGTACTATGGACCGTGGAATCAAGTGATATCTCATGTGCGATGCACAC
Source organism: Microtus ochrogaster (assembly GCF_000317375.1). NCBI lineage: Eukaryota > Metazoa > Chordata > Mammalia > Rodentia > Cricetidae > Microtus > Microtus ochrogaster. The sequence continues at coordinate 1,135,497 of NW_004949100.1, read as the reverse complement.
GTGAGCAAGGGCACATCCAAATATATATTAATTACATTGAGAGATATGTGTAGCAGAGGGCAGTATCAGTTTGTGAAGAAAAATGTTGTGGAAAGGCAAACGTCTATGAGGGCTCCTGGGCCCAGCTTCAGACAAAGTGAATCATAGTGTCTATCAATATGAACAGAGGGTCCCTGTGGCATAAGAGGACAAGAGGAACTTCATTAGACAAAAGGCAATGTCATGATTTAGGGCATTTACTCTGAAGTAGAGATTCATAGGTACTACCTGCAGTTATGAGAGTTGCTGATGTTTTAAAGGTTGGTGGTTAGCTCAGACCTGAACACGATTAGGGTTGGTCTGAGCCTTTATACATTTTCAAGCAAGAATTCATTGTACGCTATATTTGCAAATGTTAGGCAATCTACTAATTATCTTGGGATAAGCTGCTAGTAACCAATACACTGTTTTCATAGCTGATTCAGCTGGAAAAGATGTAAGTGTTTTGCCCACGATGTGGGTCAGGGTCAAATTTTGTCAACATGACACAAGTCAGAGTCATTTGGGGAAAAAAAATCTTCAACTTAGAAAATATCTCCATTAGATTTTTTTTATAGGCAAATCACTAAGTTGATTTTATTCATGTTTATCACATCAATAGAACAGTAACTGAGACACTTAACAACTTCATGACTACTACCAGCACACAAGGATAAAGGATAAAGATACTCTTAGACCTTCTTTTCCATGTTACTTATAAGAGGACTAGTGAATAAACTAAGAAACAACAAAATTAGGGCAAAATTTTGGTTGCAACACAGATCTAAGGCTGGACAGTAGCATGACAAGGCGGTGATAGAAAGTCTTTTCAGTTCTGGTGAGAACTTGAAACAATAGTACTAATACGAAAAGCAGAGGCACAGAACACTTAATTCAAGATCATTATTGCTATTTCTATAAAAATTGCCTCAGGCCCTCAAAGAAAAATACACACAAATAATTGGTGTGGATAATTTCTTATATCTTGGGAATATAGTATAATTCATGTCGTTTATCTAATAAAACATATCTAATAAGCTCCCTGTATCCCATTTATTTCTTTTCTATTTGATTGGCTTGCCATTGATTAACAAGTGATTAATATTCCATTATTATAGTTATTTAAAGAGTAGCATAGATTTTCAAAATGTGTTTTCTTACATTTTATCTTTCTATTTCATGTAAAAATACAGGCAATATTCTTAGTAATACATGGTGACTATCAGAAAGGAAGGAAGGAAGGAAGGAAGGAAGGAAGGAAGGAAGGAAAGAAGGAAGGAAGGAAGGAAAGAACCAGGGGTGGCTTATAAACCAGAGAAACACATCTTTCAAGGCTTTGTAATTTGCTGTCCTGGAATGGGATATCAGTAACGCATGATCTAGGCTAAGGCTGTCTTTGAGGTTACATAATACACACATATTTTCAAACAGGGGAAGACCTTGTTATGTCTGCAGTGTGTTTTATGAGGATAGACATCATGTTCATGCAAACTTTTGATTTATTATCTAACTATATTCTAAAATCACCATCTCCTACTACCATAAACACTGAGTTTCAACGTTTCCACATGGATTCAGACAGAGGAAAGGATGTCAGCACATGACTATGTCAATGTTTTGGACGTTTCTGTATGCAAAATATTTCGCTTCCTGAATGATGACTTTTTTTTTCCTTAAGCGTTTCAAAGTTTACTCTTTTAAAAATAGTGTTAGCATGTATAGGAAAACTCAGAGAAAGAGACACTTATAACATTGACTTTCCCAGTTTCCAGTGCAGCAGGCAATAATAGGGAAAAATACAAAATGAAACTATGCCCTTGCCTTTTCTTTGCTCTGAGCAGGTTTGGAATGAGCTAACCATTAAGTCATCTTTGTAATTGCCTGGACCTGCCTAAGGGGGGTGAGTGCCAGCTAATAAATATCTGTGCAATTGAATTATGCAGAAGTGATTGATTTCTATAAAGTTTTAAACTTTGCATTTTTAAAAGACTCAAAATGGGAAGGAAGCAAAATGTGGCTATATTTGAGTTGAGTAATAGATGGGCAAGGTTTGCCTGTGCTTTTCAAGAAGATACTTGCTAGTGAGACTTTTCATCAAGCAAATAACTAATCTTGACAGTTTCCCAAATTTCCTTTCTTTGAATCTATTATGACATTGCCAACGGAGGCTGGATTCTTTGTGCAGTTAGGGAAAGTTCACTACCGTTAGTTTAAATTATATTAAAATAATCTTATCTGTAAACTAATGCTCAAAAAAAAATCTCATAATTTTTATTTTAAATTCAAAGTTAGTTAAAAAGAGCACTTAAAACATATGGTTACCTTGGTTAGTAGATAAGAATAATTCTCAAATGTTGAGAAGTTTTTCTTTCTTTCAATTTTTCTAATCTTTTTGGTCTTTAGCATATATGGTTAATATTTGCAGTACAATGCTTTCATGTTTGTTAAATTGAAATAAGGAATCTTCACAATAAAACTTCAGATTTATTATAGATACCGATTTATTTAATCAAATAAATCAATATTTTTTTATTGAGAAAAGGAAAAAAAAACAAGTTTCCGCCTCCTCCCAGCC
>NW_004949100.1:1128202-1132198 GCF_000317375.1 Microtus ochrogaster | reverse complement strand
TGTAATGAGCCTATCCTATAGCAATACTGACGAATATCTTGCATATCACCATAGAACCTTCATCTGGTGATGGATGGAGATAAATCAAGATTTTTATCTAAGTGAAACAGAATAGTTTCTTTTGAGCAGAAGTGATTTTCTTTTCCTGACATTCATTCACTTCAGTATTCAAATGTAGTCCTCTCAGAATATGTTAATTATCCCAAGATATTTACTGTGATAAGTTATAAGGCATTTCTCAAACTGTATGATATTTCTAAATTCCTGGTAGAACCCAAGTAGAATGTCCTCTTTGAGACAACACAGTGCTAATATACCACAGGTAGGGCATTTTGTGGACATTTTAAGATATCAGCAACTGTTGAACATGAAAGAAACAAGTTTGTTTCTGTAGAGAAGCCATTAAGAGTTCTGAAGCACAGTCAACTGAGGAGTACCGAGAATGGGAGAAGCGGTCTTCTGCAAGGAAGAGCACAGCAATTACTTTCTAATACCAAATAGTCTGAACCATAAATGTGAGTGACATTATACAGACTAAGCAGGTTGTTTTATGTATTCAGGAATATATATGTTTGTAAATACACATATATACATACACACATATGTACATATACAAAGCATAGAAACACACACACACACACACACACATATATATGAAAAAAAAGGCCATAGATTTATAACAGAGAGGGTGTGGAGGGATGTCATTCAGTAATCAATCTTTAAAAAATTAAGTAATATTTTTTTCTTTTTTGTAGGTTAAATGATTATTTATTTTTGTTGTTGTTGTTGAAAAAAATTTCTGCCCCCTCCCCATTTCCCATTTCCTCCCCCTCCTTTCACACCTCTCCCCCTCCCTTCACCACCCTCCCCCTCTCCCCACTCTTCTCCCCCTCCCCCTACTCCATTCCCCCCCTGGACCTGGATAGAAGTGGGAGGACCTTGGACTTCCCGCAGGGCAGGGAATCTGGACTGCTCTTCAGTCTCAAAAAATGAAGTAATTTTTAAAAATTCTTTCTTCTCCAGAGTATTTAATTTCTAGGAAAAAAAAATAAAAGTCACCCCATAACTTTACACACCAAATAACCCAACAAAAATTTGATTTAATCTATTGGCTATGTTGTTCTCTGAATGACACTACCCTAGTTATATCTTGTAAGAATAAAAAGTCACAAAATTGCTGTCTTCTTTATAATATGTGGAAAATGTTGTTACTAAGTGTTACACTTTGAACTTTTCAATATTGCACATCAAAGAACTTAGCAACTTAGTTAATGGAATGTGGACTTGTAGAACTGGATTCTAATGTTTTTTATTAAACATAGATACAATTAAAAAATACAAATGAGTAGGTTTTCAATGAGAAGACTTGCAATATTACCAGGGGCATATCTTTAAAGCAGATGCAAACACAGAATTAAATATGGAATGCCGGAAATGAGTGAGGATTAGCTTGTGGGCAAAGATGTCCTGAAATTCACTACAGCTGGATGATCCATTACATAGCAGTAGAAGTTGTCTGCCATTGTCACAGTTGCTCTGTAACTATATTCTTCTTGTTGATGCCCTTTAATCCTTGACAGTTTCTTCATGTAATTCTTGTTTGCTCACTACTTAATAGCTGCAAGAGTGATTCCAACACTACCCTAGTCCTAGTCTTTTACCGTCTCATCCTCTCACTTCAGAAAATGAAAAAAAAATGTTTCATCATCTATTCAATGTGCATGGGGAATGCTAATGACTCACCTTTATTGGTTGACTATGTCATCTTAATTACAATTCAGAAGAAATTTTTCTAAAACTGTATGGAAACTGAATAGTAATTCAGCAGTGGGATCATCTATGCTTCAGGTAGCTTGAAAAGTAAAAATTCGTGCCTATTTTACTGTTTCAAGGTTAAATTAACACATAACTCAGAATCATAAGGATATATGACTACATACATATTTTCTTTTATATCAGGTGTCCTAGTGGTTACTTCCAAAACACAAACTTATACTCTGCATAATTTTTTTTATATCCTAAGGGAAGCTTAGGAAAATACTTATATTTGTTGTTTGTTTGTTTTTTTTTTTTTTAATCCTTTCTCAGTTTACAAAGTAATGCCAGTTTGTTCTCTCTCCTATCATTCAACCTTTCATGCACCGGAACCCCCATCCAGTCCCTACAGTGGGTAAGGCTTCCCATGGAGTCAGCCAAGTATGGCATATGGGTTGAGGCAGAACCAGGACCAAAGCCCTCCCCTCTATATCAAGGCCGAGCGACTTGCTTGAAATGGCTTTTTGGAGTCCAAGCACTAAGGATAAACCTGGTCCCCCTGCCGGCGGCCCCACAGAGTGCTCCAGCCATACAGCTGTCACCCACATCCAGTGCACCTGGTTTGGGCCTATGCAGGTCCCCAGCTGTCCGTGAGCTCCCACTAGTTTAGGTCAGTTGTTTCTCTGGGTATCCCCACCATGGCCTTGACCCCTAGACTCATAGTATCACGCTTCCCTCTCTTTTACGGACTCTTGGAACTCAGCCCAATGCTTAGCTGTGAACCTCTGCATCTGCTTCCATCAGTAGCTGGAATTAAAGTTCTATGATGGCAATTAAGGTAGTCATCAACGCTTTTAAATGTGTTTTATCTTAGGCTACATACTTTTTCTAATGTACTGCTTTTATACTTTGTAGTTTACACAATTATTCACTAACTTTTTTTCTGAATGTTTGCCTAGGTGTGTTGTTAGTATATAACGTATGATATAGCCAGTCATCTTCCAATAATATCATTTTTGTTCAATTTATTCATGCGTTAATGTTGTTCTTTTTTAACCACTCAAAATGCACACATAGTGAACTAGATATCTGACTGACTTAATGAGAAGAATTACAGTAAGTGTAAGGTGTAGAGATGTTTGCTTATCTGCCTTTATTTGCTGGAGTGCTGAATATCGCTAACACGCTTACCATTGATTTTAGTGAGCCTCGTAGGTTGCAGCTTTATCCACCAGCACATGGCCCTGGAAGGAAGCCAAACCAACAGCAGTGAAGTTAGGCTTGCTCCAGTGCAGCTCCACTGGACTGCATAAGTGTAGAAAACGGATGATAGCAGAGCACCTGGCCAGCTGTTGGATGATGAGCTGATGTGGGAAGATTCAAATAAGGCAAGCCGAAGGAACGTGCTGCAGACATATTAAAGAACAATTTCACGTAAATGAAGCCTGCAGAATACCAGAAAATTGTACCAGGGGAAAGACCAGAGTGATGTGGAGTAATCAGAGCTGCAAAGGTGTGCAGCCAGGTGAAGCAGCCGCTCGTCAGACAATGACAGATTGTGTAAGGAGCAGTTACTCTTCCAATCGAAGGACACTGTTCACCTGCTTTCTTTGAGTAAGCATGGCTGCCTTCTGTACTTCGAACTTGTAGTAGTTTAAAGCCTACTTTTTACGAGAGAGTCCCAGACAATTTTTGTTCCTGATTATGCAGGCTTTTGATTCCAAATATTCTAGCATAGTCACTAATAGCTTGCATTACCATCCATATGTGTTAAAAATATATGTTCAAAGTATGTATTGCTGAATGTGTATATTAGAAAATCCATAACTGGGAGAATATATAAGTTTAGTTTTCTGCAAGGTTATTTCTTCTGTGAGTGGTAGTCATAGTGAGACGATAGAGTGGAAAACGACAAGAGTAGTCCATCCGACAAGTCAGCCCACCAAAGAGGTGAAGTGCGTTTTGCCCTGGGCAAGTTCCTAATGTCTGCAGTTACCACCTCTGTGTGCGCCCCCACTTGTAGACAGACTTGAACACACTGTTCAGGAAACATTTAGCGCAATGCTTAGGCAGGTCCTGACTACACGTAGATACTTCCTTTTTTTTTTTTTTGTTTTCTGGATGTTCTAAATAAAACTGATGTTAATTGAGTATTTTCAGGCACAAATCAGACGCCTAAACACTATGAGGAGCTTATGGAAAACGCAATGTGGTTTTATTTTATTTTATTTTTTTGATTTT
>NW_004949100.1:1127181-1127822 GCF_000317375.1 Microtus ochrogaster | reverse complement strand
CTGGCTTTGTGGGAGCCTAGGCAGTTTGGACGCAATGTGCTTTAAAAGTCAGTTTTATACATATTTCTTACTCAGAAAAATGAGAAATGGAGTGGCATTTAAAATTGAACAAAGTTCCTTTATGAATTGTTTTGGAGGGTGGGTCACACTTGAAGTCTCTAAGGTGCTTGCTTAGTCCAGCTTTATATGTCTGGAGGTCAGAATAATTTATGAAAATATGTTTATCTGTTGAATTATGAGAGAAGTAATGAGCATACAAAAATTAATTTCTGCTGTTCTGGTTTACTTTCCAAAATATGTGATTTAACTCTAATAAATGTGATAGAAATCATACTGTCTGTGAAAAGAAGAAAATTGTTTTTGCTGAAAAAAGTTATCATCATTAAAGGAACTTACATTTATTTTTAATTGTGCATCTGAAGCATAGTCCCATGTAAACAGCTGAATAAGTACTTTTTCTTTTTCTAAGAATAGTGATTTTTTATAAAAATTATTTTCCGATTTCAGAAAATTTCACGCTTGATCTAATTTTTAAAAACCCTTCGTTTTTATTATTCTAAACTTGTCTCCTTAACCTACTCAGTTTTAGGTGTTTCTATACAACTACTGATTTTTTTTTTTTTTTTTTTTTTTTTTTTTTT
>NW_004949100.1:1124097-1125966 GCF_000317375.1 Microtus ochrogaster | reverse complement strand
TAATTTTAAAATGAGAAGAGTCTAGCTTTTCAAAGAGTGTAGTAGTTGCAACTTGCATTTTCCATAATCTTAGCTACTGTCCTGTAAAGTACAATGAAAAATCAGGCAAAGTGAGGCCATGCTTTGAATTTTTGACTGTTAGTTATATAGGTAACATTACTTCTACTGTGACTAGAGAGGTGGCTCAGTGATTAAGAGTGTGTATTGGGGGAATTGAACTCACCCGTAAACAAAGAAATATGGGCAACCAACAACTTCTGGAAAAAGGGGATTAATCTACTTTAAGAATGTGTCTCCTAATTGACTACGTAATACCAACTGGGCAGCAATAAATAATGCTAAACAGATTCAGCAGATTGTCTTAGTGTGTGTGTGTGTGTGTGTGTGTGTGTGTGTGTGTGTGTTTGAAGACATTGCTGCTGGCTGTACAGAAGTCAACAGTCTATCATGGCCTAGCAGCTTTCAGCATTTTCCCAAAGCTTGACAACATAGTTACTCTCCTTCTCCAGGGAAATTTCCTCCTCTCTACCTGCTCTTATCTGGAAAATGTCACTGGATCCAGAGAACTCACCTTATCTGGAAGCTGTCTCTAACCAGATGCCTAATTTATCTTTAGCTTGACCTTGCCATAGATTCCTGCTAGAAGGTCCCCTCGTTGCACATGTGACAACTAAGACTTATGCTGAGAACCTTATGATAGAACCTTGCCACTTAATGCAAATTAGGGATTGTCATCAGTGTCCCCAATCCTATATATTCTTTTTTAATCTGAAATAAAGCTGAGGTGATTCACCGAAACCTGTCTCAGGAAGGGCTGTCTCCTTCATACCCAACACCATCCAAGCTGTTCCCTGCTTCTGTACCCCCCCCCACCCTTGTGATCCTGTGCAGGCAACAATTCCTGCAAACAGAGTCGCGCGCACACACACGTGCGTGTGTGTGTGCGTGTGTGTGCGTGTGTGTGTACATGTGTGTAAGAGAGAGTGAAAGGCAGAAACTAAGAGAGAATAATAAACAGAGGCCATGAGAACTAAATGGTACAGAATGTGTAAACCTGGATATGGAAAAACTTGTAGGGAGAAGATGGAAATACTATAATTTCATTAAAAATAATTCCAAAAGATAAAAAGAGTTGTGTATATCCATCATTATGACATCCTGTAACCACTGCTCTGGAAGACTCAGCACTCTCTTAATATGCATCACTAGTTCACTCAAAACACATACACATATAAGCACACACACATAACTTCTAAACTGAAAATCAAATCTTAGACCCACTACCACATTTCAGGCATTTCTTGGGGACATACACTCGTTTACCCTTTGGAATATCTTTTGCATCTTACCTTGTCTACCTAAATATAAATATCTGAGTATTTAAGTTGCTGCCTCTCAGGTATTTTATATTTTTTAGGTATTAACCACCTCTCACGAATGAGAAGATTTCCAAAATAAAGTATCAATAGAAACTGACCTTTGTATTTATTTTAGTTAATTCAGAGTTCCAAAACATCTTTCTGAGTAATATAATACGAAGATGTTAAAAAAAAAGTTGATAGGAAGAATATTCACAATTACATGAAATACTACTGAAACATACAGATTTACATATTTAGCAATAAGATTTTGTTAATCTATTCTTTAGGAGATAAATATACCCTGTGAAAGTTTAGTGCAAAGTAATTCTTTTAATGGGAAATAACTGTTTAATACTTGAAAACTGAGTTTTGGTAATTCCTGCATTATCTCATAATACATGATTTTTTTTCAATTTTTCTTTTAATTCCCTTAGTCTCTCCACTTTAATCCATTTGGAGGTTTCATCTTGTTTGTAGTTCCATTGTATAAAGTCTGAATAATGATCAA
>NW_004949100.1:1099219-1121229 GCF_000317375.1 Microtus ochrogaster | reverse complement strand
AATTTAAAACATGATTCTAGTAAATTAAAACAAACAATGATTTTACAGGTGAAAATGCCTTTTTTTTTGCGGTAGATTGTGCAGCCTGACACCTTCTACTGGATGTTTAGAAACAGTAATTTGATCATTTGAGTTAAACAATTTGCTTTAAATATTATTTCGGGTCATCTCTTGTGCAAAATTTTATTTCTTAGGTCTTATGCTAGTTTCAACGTCATGGTTTTTAAATACACAATTTACACTGTCCTTAACAGGGACTTTGATATCCTCAGGTAGATAGAAAAATGAAGGACTATAATTGAAAATGCCAGTTATCTATAGAATAGTACCTTATATAAAATTGTAGAATATAAGATTTTAAGTAAATGTGATGATTGGAAGAAGTAGCTAGTTACTAGATGAGCTCTCCTGCAATTCCCACTAGTATCACTAAACTATTTAACTTTGTCACAGTATATGTATATGTATTTGTATATGACTTTGTCATATCTGCTTCAATAGTAATATTTCCCATAGTTTGATTTTTTTTTTTTTGGTTTTTCGAGACAGGGTTTCTCTGTGTTTTTGGAGCCTGTCCTGGAACTAGCTCTGTAGACCAGGCTGGTCTTGAACTCACAGAGATCCGCCTGCCTTTGCCTCTCCTGGGATTAAAGGCGTGCACCACCATCGCCTGGCTTCCCATAGTTTGATTGACCTCATAGTGAAAAAAACTTTTTGAAATATTCAAAAATAGATATAGTTTTCTTCAGGTTCAGCCCTGCATGTCTAGTTTTAATATTAGCATCTATTTTTAATACTTATTTCTAAAATTTGTGAGGGTGTGAGAATGTTGCTGGTAATCTTAATATTTTTAATGTTTTCTCTCTGTATTAGAGGAGAATTTTCTTTTCTGCGTTTTCTTCATTGTTTTTATGTAATTTAAGAATTAAAAGCAGGTGTTTATCTTTATGATTTTAAAAGTTTCCTTTCAATTGATTTTTTTCTAATAGGCCAATTTTGTAATGACGGAGTAGATAATTTTAAAATGAGAAGAGTCTAGCTTTTCAAAGAGTGTAGTAGTTGCAACTTGCATTTTCCATAATCTTAGCTACTGTCCTGTAAAGTACAATAAAAAATCTTTTAATGGGAAATAACTGTTTAATACTTGAAAACTGAGTTTTGGTAATTCCTGCATTATCTCATAATACATGATTTTTTTTCAGTTTTTCTTTTAATTCCCTTAGTCTCTCCACTTTAATCCATTTGGAGGTTTCATCTTGTTTGTAGTTCCATTGTATAAAGTCTGAATAATGATCAATTACTCACAATTTTTCTCCAGCTATAACTAATTTCCTGAGTTATAAACTATAGTTTTCAAGGATTTATGTGAAAGTTTCACATTATTTAATAAATAAAAAGAGACTGATGAATCAACGTTGATTTATCTATCTTTATTGGCACTATATGGATTTATCTTGTTTGTACAAATAAAGCTTCCCAGAAGATCAGAGGGCAGGTCTAGCCACTAGCTAACCATAGAGTTCTGGAGGTCTGCACAGACAAAAAGGAAGTGTATGGCTGGGAAGAGAGAGTAGTAATAAGGTGGGAGGAGACAGGAGCTGTCTCTTTTTGGCTAGGAACTTGAGAAGGTAAGGTAACTGAGATTTGCTCCTTCATCTCTCTGATCTCTCACCATTTTTCATATATCTGACTCTAGGCTTTTATCATCAAGATCTAGTAGAATTCATGCCACAACACACTATAGTGTGTAACGGGTAATGTTTGGGGCTCAGGAAAGAAGTTGAGAATTTCAAATATAGTAAACAGTCTCTTTGTTTATGAATATAATATACCAATGATGATTGAGCTCACAAGAAACATAATTAAAAGACAAATCATAATTTATGTAGTGAAATCAAAATTTCTAATTGTATTAAAATAAAAACAAGAGGAAGAGACATTGGGATGAGAAGCAGAGAATGTCATGCATTGTAGTAAGCATTCCCGAGAATTGTCTATTTAAATACAAAGTGAAAGAAGTAGAGCGTTACTCTGTGCACCTCCTTCAAATAGAATATCCAGGCATAGGGAACTTCTGGAATAGCGAAGCAGAGTCAGAAGTGTTCCTAGAATAAAAATAAGAACTATGTCCTTTTGTAAGTGGGAGGGGCAGACAAGAAGACAGATGAAGCAACGGCAATCATTTGTTTTCAAAGATGTTTAACAGAGTTTAGTGTTTTGAGCCAGAAAAATAGAAGCAGAGGACTTTGGAAATGTTTGTGTGATAATCTATTCTAATTTATAAGACAAATCACTGTGAAGCCTTCATTAATTAAAGACACATGCATGCATACTACACAAGGACTGGGTAGATGAAGAGGTTAACAAGGCAAAGGTGAGAAGTGTTTAGATTCCCTGTTAGAGCCAAAGCATCACTGACATAGAAATTTAATTTAGTGGGGTTCTGAGAGAAGGAAAATTAGTAATATTTAAGGATTTATGGTTTGGAAAGTCAAAGAACACACTTTATCTTAACAGAAATAGAGATCAGTAACTAAAGGACTAGGGATTCGAATGATGGAACCAACAGAGTGGAATCCTCTCTTTAAATGTCTGAAATGAGATGCAAGTGCCGTTGCCCTGCCAACTCTTTTTGTAGCATATCTTGGTTTATTTTTGTTACAAAGCATTGCTAATGCTATTTACAGATTCTTTTTATAAATACCCCTAATTTAACTGCTTGTTCTCGTGCCATTGTACAAAGAGTTTTTATACACTTTTGTTTTTATTTTGAAAATTTACAACCTATAGTACTAATTAATATGTGTCATTTTTAACAAAAAAAAATAGTTATTTTACTTAAATCTTTGTTTCTCTGTTTCCTCCCTTTGCTTACTCTCCTCTCTGAATCTTTTCCTTGTTTTATAATTTTTCTATGTGCTTTTCAAACTCTGGACACATTTCTTAAAATCATTCCTGCCACATTGCATCTCAAATGATAACATTTATTATAATTTTCTTTTATGTCTCTTCCATATTTAAATTTTTCAAAAAAAGTTGAATTGTGTTTGAACACGATGCCAAGAATTCTTCTTTAATTTTGATATGATACTGTTAGAGAAAATTTCCCTTTCTTACTTTGAATTTTTTTAAATAAAAAGCTAAATTTGGTTTAGTAAAGAAGTTATTTTTTAAATTAGGTATAGTGTCCCACTGATATAATTCCATCATTTCTGAGGATTAGGAAGAAGGGTTGCTTTGTGTTCCTATTCAGCTTGAGTTGCATATTAACAGAAAAATATTGAATATCACTGATTTTTCTTTGGTTCTTAATTTGTATTGTTTTAATACAATCCTTCTTTCTCTGAGCCTTCTATTTGTTCCCCCCCCCCTTTTTTTTATTAAGGTGATGAAACACCATGACGGAAAGCAACGTGTGAAAAAAAGGTATATTTGATTATCATATCCTGAGTCACAGTGCACTGAGGAAGTCAAGACTGGAACTCAAACTGAGCCAGACACCAGAGCGTGGAACTGATCCAGGGGCCATGGACAAATGTTGCTTATGTACCAGTTTCTTCCTCCTGGCACTGTTAATAAGGCTAAGAACTTGCAATTAAATAGGTCCCTAGATAGTGCCCTAAGTTAAAACCAATTACTCTTATTCTGCTCAATAAAATGACTCTTGATGGAATAATAATATACCATGTATAAGTGCATTGTTCAACCATATTAGATAAGCTTTTCTTTCAGTAGATAGCATAGTAGTTAGGTCATATAACAGCAGGACAATGTGCAAAGACTTTTGAGTTATCAAAGATAATTTGATGTGTATATGATACTCCTTCAGTCAAAGATCAGAGATACAGCAGAAGGGTAGTTGAAAGATTGTAAGAGCAAGGACTGTTGAATTCAATAAAACAGCATTCTTCAGACCCAATAAAACAGATAGCTGCATATAAAAACTCACAAAGACTGTGACAGCCACATACAATTATATAAACTCAAGTCAGACATTATCCCAGTATGGCACAAAATTTCCTCCCTAGCCAAGAAGCCATGGAAAATTGAAAAGTGTAAAACAGGAAAAATTAGTTCTCTCAATTGAGTTATATTAGATTTATTAACCATACTCCAGGGAAGATCACATTATCAGGAGTAGCTGACCAATACAAATCAGACTGCACTACCTTGTTTGTGTTTGTTTACTTGTTTTGCTGTTGTTGGTGATGGTGATGTTGTTTATTTGTATGTTTCAGACAGAGAATAAATATAAAATTAGGAGTGTTGGAGTATAGGGGAGGATCTAAGAACACCGAGGAGATGGGAAAATGTATGATCAAAATATATTGTTGAAAATTCTCAACAAACAAAATCACAAAGCAAGCAAATTAGCACGTTGGCATAAAAAATTTCTAAAATAATGTTTTCCTCCATATTTTTATATATTTCTCATGTAATTGCTCTAACTTAAAATTAAAATCAGATATCTATTAATTTATTGCATACGACATACCAATGTTTTTCTCTAACACTTTCCTAAATCCATCCTTTTATCACAACATGGAGAATTATTCTGTCTCCATTTCAATTTTGTTAATGAAAATACTATTTTATTTATTTCAAAAAAAATTTTATGTTTACTTTTTTGTGCTTAAGGTTTTTGTGAAAACATTGTATTGCACACCTTTTAATTGAGTCATGTATACTAAGCACTTAATATTAATCTTACAAATTAAATTTACAAATGGGTACAAATATTTTACCTGGAGTCTTCATACACTACAAGAAACTGGAAATTATCTATAATTGTGGCACAACTTTAATTCTTTACAAATTTTCTCATTTTTAACTTTTGAGAATTCTTTTAATAACTACAAAATGCATATGATAAATAGTGATATAGGTAATGCGATAATTATAATATATTATGTAGTAGGAATTTAATTATAATAATTAAATTATTTTTATTTCTATATAGTAATAAATTTTCTGTTTATGACATATGAAAATTTCAGATGCATTGACAGAATGATGATCAAGACAAATGAAGTAGAATTTCCATCTATAACATTTATTATCTCTTCTAATGAAAGTTGATGTTTCACATTGCTATAATTTACCTTTCTATAAGACATCAACTTAGTCCTCCAGTTAGTAAAACCCATTTTTAGAGAGGTTTTATTTCTTCTAATTCTTTCCCTGAATAAATGACTTTCAGTAACCATTACTATCTTTTAGGTTTTTAGTATAAATGCCTGTCATTGTATCACTTTAGGTAACAGCAAGTCTGCATATTTATAACTATAATAAAATTACCCTTTACTCTTTATGTCTGAAATTATATGCAAGATAGACTCCCCATGAGATAACATAATAAAATCAAAATTTCTGTGACCGAAGACTTTCTAACAGCCCACTTCTATTCAGTTGTTGACAACTGTGCATGGTACTCATTTTCAATGCAATCAGCAGTCAATCTTTTTTGCTATTTATTCCTACTATGAGACACTAATTAAATTCCCCTTTGCCTGATTCTTTTCATATACCACATGAGTAGCAGGTAAAGTCAATTTGTGAACTTATTGTCCTTGACATACTGTAGAAGTGTTTCCAGCTGTAACTGATTATGTTTAATCTTCTTTGTTACCCAGGTAAAAAATTATCCAAAATGATAACAATAAATAATTGCAGCCCCAACTTTATTTGAATTCGTTCTACTACTGTTATGCAACAATGCATATAAATAACAAAAGCTCTATCATTGTCCAAAGACTGTTCCCCCAGCTGTAATTATTTTCTTCCATGGTACATGGTCCCTCACAAGCAGGTAATAGATAAAATTTTTAAATGTGTGAAAGTGAATTGAGTGACTTGGATGAAGTAAATTAGAGACTAGGGAGTGCAAGAATTTCTCTGAGTGCAAAACAATAGGGCTGACATTTTGAAAGGTTTGATTGCTGGGATAGTGAAAAGTATCTGAGCTTTTTTTTTTTATAATAGACCATACAAATATAACTTTTGTAATCTTGGTATAATAAAGACCATATATTTTACACTGGAAAATATGATTTACAAACATGATGAAATTCTTAATATCATCATTTTGATCATGTGAGCAAGGATATATGTCATATATATTTTACTAAAACAATTACAATCATATTACTTATAGAATATGCAAATCCCAGTACAACTTACTGCTGTGGGAAAATGATCTTACACCCTGTCACAAACACAAAAATAGGTCTATCAAAGTAATTACCAACAAGTGGCCTCCCAACAACAAATTGGCCTGAATGTGGTTGACAAAATCAATGTAAAACTTGAGAAAGTTTAAAAATTAACTGTAGACACAAAAGTATAGAGTTAAGCATGGCTTCTTGGTACCCAGTATTTTGCTGGCAGTGTGCTGCAGCTTTTTTAAGAGAGGTTTTCCTAATTCAGCAGTAGCAGAAAAAAAAGCCATGCTGTTTTGAAACTGTGTCATCCTGGGCTGTGCTGCCCGTATGAATTCTGACAAGATACAGCTACGAAACATTTAAATGAGGTTTAGGAATAGCATGTTGCAACCTGCTTAATGGAGGGACATAGACCCGCTGTGTGCCTAAAACTGGGGCAATGTACATGGCGCTTAGAGGCAGTGAACAGCTCTGCCATGCTGGACTGGGTGGGGCAAGCAGTCAGTGTCGATTTTCCCCTAACAATGCTGCAGATTAGATTTTTAAAGAAACGCTTAGCACTTTAAGACGCACACCTGGACAAAAAAAAAAAAATTACAGATAAACAATAGGACAGATTCAGACATAAAAGACCTCTAACTGGGTCACAGTGTTGGATAAATGTACATAGCTTGGGAGAGATCAGAATAATGGATTAATATAAGCTACAAGAGCTAATAAGTAGCCTGACTTAATGGGCCAATCAGTGTTTATTTAAAACATAATTGACAGAATACAGAAAATTCTCCCGCACCACTGTAAACTAGGCTAGCCTCAAACCTCACAGAATTCCACCTGCCTCTGCCTCCTGAGTGCTAGGATTAAAAGCATATGCCACTACTACCTGGTTCTATTTTCACATTTCTAATTTGAATTTGAGGGGAAAATAGAAATCACAAATATAAATATATAGCACACATGCACTATCATAATTCTGCAATGCATATAAAATAATAGCAGTAGTTTGTTAACATCTACTGCTGATTATTATAAATATGTAAGGGATTCTCTACAAAGTTCACTATTTATGTACCCCAAAAGTTGCAACCATAAATATGCATTGGCATGAGCCCCTTGTTCAGTTCTGCTTTCTCTGTGGTCACATGAAACATATATTCTCCAAGGAGTATATATTAATGTGTACAATAGAACACTTATAGGTATAGTATATGAGGTGTCTGGAAGAATTAGTGATATGAAAATAAAATGCCAATAAACCATTAATAATGTTATACTGACTAGGATTGCAGTGCTTCCTAATAAAAGACGAAAATATCAAAGAAAGAAAAAAGATAAAGAGATCTGGGTTTCAAGTGACTGATGGCAAGATAGAAACTTGCTTGTGCATTTAGTTGCTGCCTGTGTGACAAATAGGTTAAAGTGAAAAACTGACAATACAGCAGACCTGGAAGCCAATTGATGTTTGACAATTACTGATTTCAATATGCTTCATCAAACATTCCTGTTCTCGGTATGTTTCTTCTACTGTCAATAAACAATGATCATCTTTTCTGTAGTCCACTTAGACTTTTATTTCTTGGACATTAGAGTTTCAGTTTTAAATATCTTTGCAAATATTTGCAGTTGAAATTAGTTTAGATGCATAAACTATAAATTTTACAATCATTTTTAAATATTCACTCTGGTATGTAAGCATATTCCTGTAGTGTGTGTGTAACATGATGTCTCCCCAAGTGCCAATACAATACAATATACAATAATTTTATCACATGGTAACTTTCCCAAACATTTAAGTTGACATAAACATGCTGAAATATGTGTTTTTATCCTAAAATTTTCCATTTTCTAATACAATTTTAGTTGCTTCAGAAACCTCCTGATCCTTATTACTAATACACATTTTGTTATACATATTAGTTTAAATTAGATATTTCCAGTGAAGTCCAGATTCATCTTATTATTCTTATGACCTAAAATCTAGTTCTAGTTCTGCAAGTAAGTAAAAAATTATGCAAATATATCATTACAACTATCTTCCTGTTTAAATATACATTCCTGTAAGATCAAGGAGTACTTCACATAAATGAAATACACATTTGTTCATACTCACAAAAACCAGTTTGATAAATGTGTGTGGTTGCGTAAATCTCTGTATGTAAATAAACTATACCTAAAACATTATTATAAATTAAATATATTACTGACTCATCATCCCAAATATTTATGTATATTAATGTATTATAATTATTATGAAGCACACATAAATGGTCTTACAGTGTGAAACACAATGGCTGTCTTTTGGTAACTATTAAAATTACAAATTACATATATATGCAATATATATATATATATAAGAATTATTTTAAAAATTCAAATATATGTGAAGTTTGAATTTTTTAATAATTCTCAGTAGAATTTTTGTTTTAAAGAATATGCAATAGTTAGCCTCATTTAATAACTATAGAGAATATTTCATTGCTAGATGTTCATTGTATTGTTTATAGTATCTTCTGCACTGAGGGAGAATAATAGTCATGTTAAATATCATCTTGTCAGTTAAATAATTTTAGGAAGTGGGCTCTCTGATGGTTTGGAATAATCATATTCTTAAACCAAAGTTTTAATTTGATGATTTTAAAGTATAAAATTTCTTTGGTTCATCATAAACATTTTTAATGTACCATCAAACAAAGAGAAGTTGTATTCATTGTGAAAATTTCTTTCTTTCTATTCTTTCTTTCTTTCCATTTTTTTTCTGAATATCATGCAGTCACTTTGGGGGGACTAGTTTTATTAAAGTCTATTGTGCATAGATCTGATGAAATGTCACTCTCTGTCTACCTATAAATAAGATGGTTCTTGACATTGGGGTTTGCCATTGATTAAATTGTCATAGTCTATTTGAGACCTAAATGTTGCCTTTGGCCATTTTTCTTTTCTACTTTAGAAAATGACCTTTGTGAATAATTGCATGCCCCAGATGTGTCAAAATGAAGCGAAAGAAGCATTCCTAACTATAAAAATTTTATAAACTATTTGTCCCCACTGTCTTGAACAGCATTGCAAAATGTAGTATCTCATAAGTGCATTGCAGACAAAGTCATTTGAAATGTAAAAAGAGTTCAAAGAAGAGGTAGGGCATATACAGATATTTTTTGTTTACGCATCAATATTATTTTATTAAAAAGTATATTAAAACCCAAGTTAAAAATGCTTTCAAGTTGATGTTTTATACATATATAGCATGAAGAAACACTAAAACTATGGCATTTAAATATTTATTTGTTGCAAGTTAAAAATTTATTTATATCAAATAATATGTAAATAAATACAATCAGCAAGTTATTTCTCAGATTTCCACAGTGTATGAGGTAAGAGTTCTTTTTAGTTCATATGTGAGGATGTCATCATGTGGTTATATACTTACTTGTGCATATATTAGCATTTTCTTAAAGCTAACAATATGCTACCTTCATTTAGATATGTAACATGTTATCCAGAATAAATCTTCTAATGTATCTTTCATTTTATAATCTTGAGGAGATATATTACAATATAAAAAAAAGCAAAACAGAACCAGGTAAGAATAATCCTCATATAAAACATGAAGAAGAGGGAGGTATGCAGGAGGGGCAGAATGACGTTTCAATTACTAGATATATTGGTTGTTAGCTATAAATACAACTATTTACAGAATTGAAAAGATGAGAATTTTGAAGTGGAAGTGTTAGCTCAGTAAAAAAAGGTGAAGGAAAACGAGTATACAATTACTGTAGCAAGAAAAAAAATTAACAACATGGGAATTCTGAAGGAATTATGTGTGTGAGGAGGTTTGAACATGTGCCAATATGTGTATGCATATGTTATGTATTACATATTATTAGAAAAAAACTCTGGATTCTTTTATTCAAGTAAAAAATATTTTTAAATTCTTTTACACAAAATATAATCTTATAGAAGTGCACTTTAGAAGAAATCTGGAGGCAGTGAACTAGACTGGAAATATTTATAGGTATTTAAGGTTGAGCTAAGGGATTATCGTGCAGACCAAGGGAAGGAAATAGCAAGGGTAAGTCTGAAGAAAGATAGTGGAGGAATTAGACTTAGCAAACAAAGCAAACGGAGACAAGCTAAAAGGCATTGATTGAAAGATGGCATCAAGTGGTTTAGCCTTAGACTTTACCAACTGAAGAAACAGAAAATCTGTGAGCAGAAAGAAATGTAGGGAAGTTGATTCTTCTATTTTTTTTTTTTTGTCCTAATCCATCAAGACTACGATGAGTTCATTATCTCAATACCAGTGCACTTGATGCTGTAAGAATTAGGTTCATGCAAGCGAGAGATCCACATTGGAAAGGAACATTTCAGTTTAAATGCAGCAGCTGGACTTGAGCACAGAGGAAATTCATTGATGGTAGCAATGTGAGGAGATAAGCGTGAAGAATACAGCACTAAGAGCTGTGCTACTATCTATCAATATATCCAATTCCAGGAAAGGGTAATTCCAGACAAGAATCCATTTGACATTGTGAAGGAACATTGAAACTTGTGAAAAAGCCACTCAGAATGGCCTCAAAACCTTAAAATATTTTGAATCGTTGAAACGCAAAAACATTTTCAGTAAATTCAGTTTAGTCAATACATATAAACACATTGTTACTAATTTTGTGTATACAAAATAATGTAATTATAATACAATAATCTTACATATATGTTAGGACAAAATGGTATAGTTATGCAAAAGGCAAATGGATCCATGGTCATCTGACATTTGAATCATATTCCTTCACTTCCAGCTAGGGATTACAATGTGGTACCCTAATGTTTACACTGCAACAAGGAAATATAAAATGAACTAGCAAGAATAGTAGTTCTCTGATAAAAATTTGCAATAGCTAATAAGTAAAACTGTAATATATTTAGAGCCTATGATAATGGAACGGAGTGAAAAATGAAAATACAATTCTGGGATAAAGACCATAAAAAGACCCAGAATGATTGACATGAAGATAAAATATTTTGTTTTTTTTTTAGATGAGATTTGACTTAACATTCCTATTCAGGGGCAATGGAGCACCTTGGACTTTGAAACTATATAAAAAAAAAATCAATACGTCTGTAGTGTAAACTGATAATGAGATTCAACATGCACAAAGGCAAGGAAAGGAGTGAGATGCAGCTCCTGGAATGCAGTTGGAGAAGCTTTATTTAAATGATGTCACAGAAAGTCACAAAGTATATTAAATATCAAATTAATATTTTGAATTTATGAGACTCACATAAAGCTCATTACAGAAATGCAGGGTTTTATATACGCATGCAACAGATTGTGTAGCAGGTACAAAGTACCCATCTACAAATTTTACACATATTCACACAATCTATTGCGTATTTAGCAATTTTGGATGATAATTACTCATCATTATTACTTTTTAAAAATAGATAATAATTATATTTATCTTTGCCTTGAGTATATATCCCATTTGCAATTATACTTTAGGTAATTCTGATAAAGAATATTCTCATTTTTTTTGTAAACAATACAAATACATCATTAATATAATAATGAGTAGATGATGATATGGAGAAAATGTTTCCATTATTAAATTGATAGAGTATATGGGAAACACACAAATCAAAGTTGCCTTTTTGATACTATACCTCATTTTTTAAGCTTTCCTTGGGCAATACAGGAGTAGCGGTTTTGGAATACAATCTCTATGATCTTGAAAAGGCAAGTTCACCAGTCTACTATATATTTAGATAATCATGTTCACTTTGTATGTATTTCTACTTATTGCTGAGATCTCAATGAGAAAGGAGAAGTATGTCAAAGTTACAAATGGATTTTTATTTACTTGATATTCCTAAGGGGCAGCAGTATTACTTTCTTCTGAGAGTAACTAGAAGATATGGCTGTTTTGACAAATGCATATCCCTTTTCTTTGAATCTTGCTTTCCATTGCAGAAGGAAAATTCTTTGAAATGAACAGCCTTTGCTCCTTGTCCTAACTTTGACATTTGCAGTGGGCCTACAAAAACTGTTTTAATAAAACCTAAATGCTTTTCTGACTTGCAGAGAGCTACCTTTAAACCTTGCAGAACATAGTTTAAACTGAATCTAAGCTATATTAAAATATCAACCTATTTTTCAAAAATATAGTTAACCTTAAAATTTTACCATGATCACCATATTCAACTCACTTTATGCTGCTTCTCAGTTTGCATATTTTTGGGTTTCTTCTCATCTCAAATTTATACAGAAATAGTCACTCTAGTACTCAGTTCTCAACAATAAAACTCTCTTCATCTAGGAGAGAAAAAAGTCCTTTCCATATAAATCCTAAACTGTGAAAGATTCTGAAGATTTTTGAGGCCTGTGCCAGAAATTGATCACTTAGAATAAACGAGAAAAAGCAGCCAAGTAGTAAAATATTCCTGAGTTATCAGAGAATGCTAGGAAAAGGTCACTCCATCTAATCCTGCTATGATCTATATAATCTAATTATGCTCATTTCTAAAGTAAATGTGTTATTTGCACTGCATTGGTATGCAGATTACAAAGTGTTATTATAGGATTATAAATGGAATGCTGCTTTGCACTTTGTGTAAAAAAAGGCCGGTAAATACTCTTTAGCTTCACTTTTATGCGGCTAGGATTTAGTGCACACTAAAAAGCTTAGCCAGGACAATATTAGAGCTCAAGATAGAGAAGTCAGTTAACTGAGCACAGATGCTAAATAAAGCTGGGCAAGAGCAGCTTTAGGCTCATCTCTTCGTTTATCACATTTTCCTTATTCTATCTGAAATATAAAGTTAATAATTTCAATGTTCTCTCTGGAAATTGAAAGAAACTTTTGTTTTATCCATCAAAGACAGAATTATTTTATGAGGACTGTAAATTGTTAAATCCTATAGAAGATTTAACATGTATACTATCATAGTATATTTATTCAAAATTTCTTAGAGTCAGTGCCTTTGCCTAAGCTCTTTACAGAATTGTGTAAAACAACTCTGGAAGGTTTAATATTATTTGTCTCTACATTTAGAACTACTGTGGTTTAACAGCACTTTAACAGTGATGCTTTCAAATGATTTTTAAGTAATTCATTACTTCCCTCATGTATTAAATTTAATATAGCTTGCAGGGTCTAATTCATCTCCACGCATAGTAATAAATTGTGTACCACAAACAAATTCTGTATTAGTTTTAAAACAATTTCACTTCATCTATACATCAAATATGAAGTTGCTGGTTGGTTTGTTGCGAGCTGGGAAGATTAGAATCTTATCTATTTTGGTAATATGATCAATGGCTATAATAATCATCCTTGTGAAGATGACCTATCCCTTTTAATATTTCTTTTTGTTTTTGGTTTTTCAAGACAGGGTTTCTCTGTGGTTTTGGAGCCTGTCCTGGAACTAGCTCTTGTAGACCAGGCTGGACTCGAACTCCCAGAGATCCGCCTGCCTCTGCCTCCCGGGTGCTGGGATTAAAGGCGTGCGCCACCACCGCCCGGCTTCCTTTTAATATTTTTAAAAAGACTTTTCTTTTACTTTCTGAGGTATTAAAAGATCATAAGGACACTCCTCTAGAATACAAATGAAACCAATTGAAGCATTTCAGAATTTATTTGCCATCCCACAATGATTTTCTCCTTTTATGTTTAAGTTGTATAACTAGAAATGAATAGGAAGAATTTTTTCCTCCAGCCTTTGCTATTTCTCTCAGTTAGTTGAGTGCTGGAAATCTGTGCATGTTCTGAGTGACAGTTTTGAAGAAGTTTCCATAAGTGACAAAATAGAATCACAAAGGACACAGACCTGTGGTGCTGAGAACTAGAACTGAAAACATATAAAGACATAAGGAATATTTTAAATATATGTGTATACACTAAAATTCTGAATTCCTGAGTCATATTTTAATGTGTATAGATTATATCATAAAAATCATTTTTAAAATGTAAAAATTTAAATTGAGTTATATAAGTCAATCTTTTTTTCTATTTACCAATATTGGGTTATATATTCAAGTTTAAATTGTCTGATTTTAAAAATACTGTTTTTCTTACAGAACCACACTTTATTCTATGCATATGGGTATAATTCTACACAGATTAACAATGTAAGAACTTAGTTGTTTGCTATATTTAAAAGGACAAAAATTTTTGTAATATGTACTATAGCTACATAATTGGAAGAGAGTTTCCCTTAAAGCTTCTTAGTTTATAGACTTTACAAGAGCCTATAAACATTACCTGGATGCCTATGACAATTCACAAGGACAGACCATACCATATCTACACTGCTAAATCACCCTCAATGAAGTTGCAATTATTAGTACACAGTTCTAAACTAAAGAAACTGATTAAATGAAACACAAATACTAAAAGGACAAATCTTTGAGTAGGAAATTTAAAATCAAATCACATTTATAAAATACTGCACACACAGCAAATGTTTACGTGTGGGGTTCAGTAGTTGTGTTTGTGTGTATGTGTGTGCATTCATTTCTGTTGTAGAGTACTGAAAATGGTATATGATATTTATAGAACTTCTTCCCACTGTCATCTTAACACTATTATTATTGATAACATTAGTATTGTTCAAGTGTAGATGGGTAATCAGAAACTTATTGAAATTCTGCATAATAGGAGACCAACTACTCAAATCAAACCTAGTTTTGACAAAGCCACAAAAATCTAATACTGGTGGAAAGTACTATGTAAATGAAGGCTGCTCATTCATTTAACAGCCTCCCAGACACAAATAATCACACAGAAACTATATTAATTACAATACTTAATAGTATTTCTAGTTAGCTCTTACATCCTAAATTAACCCATTTCTATTAATCTGTATAATACCATGTGACTGTGGACTACCAGTGAGGTTACAGCATTGACTCTCTTCTTTGGCTGCTACATGGCATCACCTTGACTCTGACTACTCTCTATATATATCTCTTCTAGTCTTGCTATATTCTGCCCTGTCATAGGCCAAAGCTGCTTTATTCATTAACCCATAAGAGCAATGCATATAGAGGATATCCCACATCATCTCTCCTTTTCTCTATAAATAAAATAAGGTTTCAACTTTAACATGGTATAATTACATATAACAAAACAGGTATCAAGCAAAAATTATGATAGTCTATTTGTATCTGGAAGGTTTCATATCTAACTTAACTTTTATCATAACTAAGGAAAACTATAATTATCTGTCTTCAAAGCTTAAGAGACCCCAAAAGGATAGAATTAAAGATCTAAAATTTTAAGCAAGCAGTAGTATCTCATGGCATGCATTCACCATATGTTAGGGAGTTTGTGAAGACATGAGCTTTAAGCAATAAGGTTATACTACATGACTTGCTTCATTTTTTTCCAGCTAGAAGATGGACTGCAGTTATAGTAGAAATGATATTGGAGAAAAGAAGAGGCTAAAGCCCTTGAACATCAATGTAAAATCAAAGGATTTGAAGGCTCCCAAGATGAAATTCTTGGTGAGGGCTTTTATGCTGATTGAAATGGTCAAGCTATATACAATGAATACATCTTGTCCCTATGCTGTACTGAAATCTTGAATGCTTGGGACAAGATTAAAAAAAAACATAAAGAAGAATTGAATCATATAATAATGTCATTCAAGACCCAAGAGAGTATTTTAGTGATTTTTTTACAAAGATTAACTAAAGCTATACAAATAAGGGTAACAGATCCAGAAACTAGACAGGTGTTTAATGAATCTCTGGCTTTTGAAAATGTCAACTTATAATGCAAAAAGATACGTGGGACTTTAAATTTCAGATTAGCACCAGTGGATAAATGGAACCTGCACATGGTCAATGTTGAATCATTTGACAATAATACTGAGGCTTGGGTAGAAAAAGCCATTCCAAAGGTATGAAGAAACATCAGAATACCAAATGTTTAATTATGGAAGAATAAGTCATCTAAGAAGGGATTATAGACAAGACATTCCCAGAAATAATGTTTCTTCTGGTTAATGACAAAAATAGAAGGTCTCAAACTTCTGAATTATGTAGAAGATATGGCAAAGGCTGGAACTGGAACAATGAATATAGATCAACAAGGGACAAACACGGAAACCTGTTACCATTAGGAAAATCCAATGGGGACTCTCATAGGCCCACTGGTCAAATGAGGTCCAGTCATTCCCAGCCACTGTGGAGGGCATGCTTCCCCAGACAAGTTAGAAAATGGATGGAGCTAGGAAAAATCATTTTGAGTGAGGTAACCCAGTCGCAGAATGACAAGTATTACTTGTACTCACTCATAAGTGGTTTTTAAACATAACTCAAAGAAAACCATCCCACAAATCACAATCCCAGAGAACTTAGACAACAATGAGGACACTAAGAGAGATATCCATGTATCTAATCTACATGGGAAGTAAGTAGAAAAACACAAGATCTCCTGAGTTACTAGGGAGCATGGGGAACTTGAAGGAGGGTTGAGGAGAGGGGAGAGGAAGGTAGGGGTGAAGAGAAAAATTTAGAGCTCAATAAAATCAATTTAAAAAAATCTAGTGCCTATTGTATAAAAAACAACAAGCTGCTCTGGATGATAGAATTATCATGGAGGGTGAATCAAAAATTCTAATAAGAAACAAAAACTAGTTTATTGTTACCAAGAGTTACAGTTGTCTTTAGTGATTTCAGCTTTCATGAGATGAAATTGTTGCAAAGAAGATTTTTTTCATTATATCTGTAAAGTGTGACTTTAGTATTTGAATTTTTCAATCACTCCAGGTTTCCTTACAGATGACACAGTAGCTAAACAACAGGACAGTTTGTTTCCTACCTCAGTCTGTGCATTGTCATTGATTTTTATAGTAATCATAATTATGTGTTTTAGTAGCATCTTCCTACCTGATATAACATAGTAGTTTGTCAAATGATCTTTGTTATAGGTTGAAATCAGCCTCCAAAAAGTATACATGTAAGTTCTAACTCCTAGGGTGTCAGAATGTAACTTTGTCAGGAGAGTATGCATATATAGTTATTAACAGAGAAGTCACACTTGAGTAAGGTAGATACTCAGTATTATTGGTATCCTTCTAAGAAGGTGTCCTCATGAAGTGAACTCACAAGCTGAACAACAAATAACACAAGTGCAGTAAAGACTGCCAGCCTCTGTCTATAGTCAAAGACAAAACTAGAGAGGAATTTAATGTCTTGCAGGAGCAGACCTCTACCATCACCCTTTTTAAAGTTGTGTGACTTCAGGGATGACAGATGATAAACACACCTTGCATTGAATCTATAATATTTTTAGTAAGGCCATTCTAGAAACACACTATACTCCTTTTCGTGGTTTTAACCAATTATGCCTGGAAGACAGTTACAGACAAATACTCTCCCCATATCCTTTATAGTGACTTCAGCCTTGCCTCAGAACCCAGTGTGGTACTTAAAAATTTCCAAGTCTGAGAGTGACATCTTGTTGTTCATCTACCTTGTCTAGATTTCTGTAACATTAGCTGATGCTCATCCATATCCTTCCTCCTTAGGAACTATGACCAGACTCTTTCTTTTGTTTTTAGATTTATTGTCTGCCAAATTATATAGATAATATTGATAACATTATATATTTTAGGAATGTTTTGAAAAATGTGTATTATATTTAATTATCAGAGACTCTTTTGAGACTCACTTCATTCTGAATGGACATTTCCTTTGTCAACTCATTATGAAAACTTAACTTGTATGTTTTAACTTCATTTCAGATTAGCATATAGATTATCAGTTTGTGAAAGATGGGTTGATAGTTTATCTCTTTAAACAAAAAAAACTGTTACAATTTCATTTCTGATCTAGAAACCTACGTTTTCTTTTCTTGCTTTCTTTATTAAATTTTCTGTATCATATGGAGTTGGCAATAACTTATTTAATAAAGTAATTCATCAATAAAATTTTTTCTGCTATGGAAGATGAAGTAAGAATTAGTCTTTAAAAGTGTACGCATCTTAAACAGTAAAAAAAAAAAAAACCACCTGCAGAAATATATCTATTATCCAGAATAAAGATTTAATTAAATTTTCTTGCTGTGGATAAATGTCTTATGATTTTATTTCAAAATTAGGAGAAGCTTTCTCTTTGGAGTCATGTCACATGAATATTACTGCAAGTCACATATTCTAATGTATAATCATAGACATAATCAAAGAATGTACGATACAACAAATATGGATTAAGATAGCTGAACTAATATTTGTGGTCTTCACTATAAACCAATATGCTCAATAATATGCATTATATATCTGTGTCAAATAATATATTGTTGTACACAGATAATAAAACAACAAATAAATTCAGACTGCAATGTCTACTTGGCAGACATTGGATGGGTTTATCTATATAAAGCAATATGTCCAACTGAAAAAGTAAGGTTGCATCTTTTTAGTTATTTTATGTTTAATTTCTTTGTAATAGACTAAATATGCTTTCTTAATTATAAGAGAAATAATAAATTAATAAATAATAATAAATAAAGTAATAAAGAAGCAAAGTAAAAATAGAATTTAATTATTTTAATAAAAGTTGTGGTCTAATAAAATATATTATTAACAATTAATAAAAGTTTCCAAAGTAAATGGTGAATTAGCAAAGTCAAAAAGCTTTCAGAGTTTTCAGGAAAATTAGTATTGCATCAAAGAAACGAATATTTTTAAAAGAAGTGGTGACTGATTTAGATCTTGAATGACAGCAAACCATTTACCATAAACTTCAGCACCAGCAATGTATTCAATACTCTTCATTCCAAGGCTATTTTAAATTTATATATGAATATATATGTATTTAAAATTACTATCACTTAATCATTTCTTATATAAGCTATAGAGATTTATGTACAGCAATTAATCTTATGTCTGGGTGGTTTCATATCCACTACGATGCTTTAAATTTATTGAATACAGAAAATAAGAGCTTCCTGTATATGATTTACTAAGTGTTCCCAAAGCTGGATGTATATTGTCATGTTAGTTTGTTGCACCTTGAATGAGATGCATGAAATTTGTCTAATCACCTTCTTTGAAAAGTAGTTAAAAGTAGCAGATGATTGTCTTACTACCTTTGTCTTTGCAGTGATGAAATACTCAAACCACAAAAAATTAAAGGACAAAGAGTTTCTTTTGGTTTACAATTTATTGTCTGTGACAAATCAAAAGGAACAGTGGCCAGAGCTTGAGGGAGCTGGCCATGCCAACTCTACAGTTAAGAGTTAATGATTTTATTGAGCAAAAGCTTGTTTGCTTTAATTCTTTAGTTCTGTTTCCTTGTCTCTTGATGGTTTTTGTTTGGGCCAAAATACTCAAAAATTTGAATATTTGCGTTATGTCTGAGGGTCATACATTCAAAAATAGTGTAATGAAAATATACTAAATATCAGTAAGCTTAAATGGTAAGTAATTATAAGCTGGAAGCCATAAGGGCATATAATAATTTTACAAGGCTGACGGTTTCTTTATAATTGCAAGTTTGAGGCTGCATTCTGACTAGAACACACAAAAGAATAAGGAAATGACAAACTTACCTCCTCATTTTGAAAGTTTATATTTTAAGATATTTTTATAGACAAAGAAATAAATATGTATTAGCTTGACATTATTTTACACAAGCTATCTTAAGTGTTATATACGTCTCAATAAAATTCTAACAACTTGGAATAAATTCTATGTAATAAAGGGTGTATAACTTTAATTTTCATAAAAAGTAAAGAAAACTATTTATATTTGTGCTAAAAAACTGGTTAAGAGTTTCAGAAACTAAAATGGTAGAGAAGAACATTTTGGAACTTATTTCAAATATGGAAATATTCTTGTCACTGTCTTGTCTACTACAAACAAATGTTACTTTGAGAAGCTGTCTGACAATTGCATTATCCACTCTGCAGTTTGCAAGGTTCACAGTGCTTACTTCACATTATTCCTTTTGAAATTCCACCTGGGTAAAGGGTCAAGTACAACAGGGCCAAGAAAGTGCAAGGGACAGTCAGATCAAATCTGATCAAGATGCTGGAAAATGTCTCTGGCAACACTGCTTAGAATGACCTTCATAATCTTAAGAGAACATATTTCTAAGTGAATAATAATGTTAAAGTGGCATTTCCTGTGGCTTGAGGGGGTAGTTCGGGGCTGAAGCACATTTGGCATGTATGAAGCCCTGGTCTTAAACTCTGATACTTCTGTATACACAAAAACTGGTTGTTGTTGTATTAATTCATTGGAAATTTCTTGTTCTCAGTTTGTTTCAGGAAAACTTTATGTGGTTTATGACATTCACAATTGGAGGTGGATAAAATATATTAAAAAACACTCAAATTCTGGAGTAAGTTCTAGCTGAATACTAGTCACAAATGTGACTTTGGTGTTTCATAAATTTCTTTTGGTTTACTTATTTAGCTGCTTATTAATCTCCTCTTTCTGGTATGCAAAGTCATAATTTTCCCCTTAGAGGAATAACAGGCTAGCAATCTTGATTCTTTGAAATGAAGAATAGATTCAGACTGCAAGACCAAGACTGTAGAGTTAGAGGTATATTCAAAGATAATTTTATATATGATTAACAAAGATTTATCAAATTTGGTAAAGGGGGAAATCTAAAAATTACAAAAGGACAGTCTGGCATAATGACATATTCCTATAATTCCAGCCCTCAAGTTGGAGAGGAAGAATAAAACAAATTAAATAAAATTAATTAAATAAAGTCTAAATTTCAAAGTCATCCTAGTTCTAAGTGTGATAATTGTCATTCTGTGTCTGTGTTAGCTCACTCAAAATAATGTTTTCTAGCTCCATCCATTTTCCTGCAAAATTCAAGATCTTGTTAATTTTTCTGCTGTGTAGCACTCCATTGTGTAAATATTCCACATTTTCCTTATCAATTCTTCAGTCATGGGGCATTTAGGTTGTTTCCAGGTTCTGGATATGAAAATTTAGGTCTCTTGAAAGATAAACAAGCCATTTTAAGTACCAAGCCATCTCTAAGACCCTGTAACAGATAGCAATCATTTTTATTCATCACATACTTTTGTTTAGAATGTAAATCTGATGAAATCAAATGTTGCAGTTTATTGTTAATATTGACTCTCAGATGCTATTCTTATTCCTTGGGAAAATAGCATTTATATTTCAGACAAAAAGTCAATATAAGAACTACTCCAGAATTTTAAAGACTGATGTTTGTTAATTTTACTTTTGCCCCCAAGAAATATTGTTAAATTAGGTCTGAATTTTTCTCTTTCAAAAAAAAAAATACAGAAATAATTTAGAATGTAATCTCTTAGAACTGCATAAAAATCATACAAAACTTTAAAAATAATAACAATAATTTTAAATTTAAATTTAGACGTTATATAAGCCTTACAACAACTTATTGGAAAAGTCTTTGAAATATTTGTTCATATTAGATCTGATGAACGTGCGTCTGCATTTTACAATCTTCAACTGATGAACCAGAGACACTATGTCAGTAGAGGTAAGAGGCAGTCATTTTAGAAAAGATACTCTTCTTTTTTCAAAAAGGACTTAAGGTGAAAGAAATGACAGGAGGCATAAGTCTCTTTAAGGGAGGGGAGGGCTATGAACGATTAGCGCCTGTCAGGTTGAGTACAAACAGAAATTTTAGAAAGTCTGCTTTTGTTCTTTGAAAGTGCCTTCACTCAAATAGCCCAAGGCGTTTGTGCTTGTGAGGAATGATTCTGAATGCCCTTGATTAGTTGAGTAAAGCACATCTTAGGACAGTTATCTGCAAACAGGTCGACTCTGAAAGCATTAGCAATCTGCTTTATGATCTCCTCAAGAATTTAAGAAGCAAGCTGAGCACCC
>NW_004949100.1:1095626-1098599 GCF_000317375.1 Microtus ochrogaster | reverse complement strand
ACCTTAGGGTTGGCAAGAGACTTGAACCTAGAGTGGCTCCCAGGAGCCCAAGGCGATGTCCCCAGTTAGTTCCCTGGGCAGCTGAGGATAGGGAACCTGTAATGAGCCTATCCTATAGCAATACTTACGAATATCTTACATATCACCATAGAACCTCAACATGGCATGCAATTTTAAGTGAGGTTTCAGAGATACAGAATTCATAACTAGAATTAACATTTGAACATGTTTTTAAAAACAGCTATCAAACTGAGAACAATTAAAAGAATGCAATTGCTATCAAAAAATGACTGAAAAACTAACATCTCATGGAGGCAATAAAGAAGTTTTGAGTATTGACATTCAAAACAAATCAACTGCTTACCAGAAGTCTCCTAAAACTAAGCTTTAAATACATTTTTAGCTGTGAGATCTCAAAGAAGTTTTTCCATGCTTAGCAAAAGAATAAAGAATGCATTCTATATTAGTCCCTATAATACTTGCTTACAAAATTTTGGGTATCATTGGCAATAAAACAGTTTTCTGAAAATAATTTTATCTAAATTATAAAGTTAGAAGCATCAAGTGCTACTGAAATGAACTCCCTGCTGGAATTTAAAATACCACATACATTTTTATTAAAAAGGAAAAACCATAATAAATATGCTATCACTTCTGAATATTCAATACTAGTTTTAACAACCCAAACCCTAATATGTTTGCTGTCAATCATCATTACTTCATTACTACATGGAAAAATAAGTTTCTCAATCACCTTTCTCTTGATGTTAAGGACAAAAGATGGACATTATCCAATCAGGCATCTCAATTTTGCAAAACAAACAAACAAAACAAAACTTATTATTGAACTATGCAAATAAATTTTGCATAAATGAGTACTATTTGAGTGATTAATGAAGAACGTATTAGAAATTAGAGTAGGCATATTTGAACTTGTTTAAATTTAAGAAAAAGAGTGGAAAGAATGTTTAGAGTAAGTACATTTTGAAAGAGTGACTTGGCTATGAAAGAATAGAGAGAGGCTCTTGGGAAAATCACAACCTTGGGATATTTTGCTAAAGTAATAGATTGATATTATTACTAAATATTTTCTGAAATAATCATTGTATAACATGCTATATTGACATCATGGCAAAAATTTCAAACACATGCAAGCAAAAAAAAAAACAACTTAGCTTAATGCACTCTAGATGAAGGCAAAGTGTCAGTTAATAGGTTTATAATCTATCCTAATCTACTGAAACAAATGAGGTCCAGAGAATTTTAATATTTTATTTCCTTAGATTTTTTTCTGTACAAGCTAATAATCACATATACTAAAACTAATTCTATGAAACTGAAATGAATCTTAATGTGATCTTACTTTGAAAGTGTCCCCTTTATAATATCTCATGTTTACATAATGATAGCCTTCTGCATTTTCTTTACCAAGTTCCATAGAATGGCATTTTTGACTCCTGATAATGAATTTTGTTTTAATTGGTGAATGTGAAAACTGCTTGGTAAACATTCAACCTTTCTGACTCTGACTCCCTCATCCTTTTTACGAATAGGGTATTGAAATCACAGTTAGTCTTAATCACTTAGACACTTAGGACCTGGATTTCCTTAAAATTGCAAAACTAACCTCACTATATAGCATAATCATACTCTGCCAAGAAAAATGCATACTTATCATGAAAACTATTATTGTTTTAAACAAACCTGAAGAAATTCACTGTATCACAAAAATGCTTTTGAGAATTTTATCATACATAGTTGGAAAATAAATTGACACAATGGCCTGTGGGTAAACAGTCAACCATTTAAGAGTCTGTAACACATATAATTTATAGAACAAAAAAATGTAATTAACACTGAATTTCTGTGTTTGGTAAGATTAGTTTCTGCATTTATTAGGATTCGTGCATCTGGGACACAGCGGGTTGTTAAATTGTTCAGTCTCGTGGATAGCATCTGGCATTTGTTTAGATGAGGTAACCCTCTAAAAATTATTGTAATCTGCATGAGATAAAGTATACCAATATCTGAGCTAATTTTCTCCTGTCTTGGAGGTATAATCATCAACAATAGGAAAATGCTTCAAAACATAGAGTTTATCAATAAATTTTCCAAAAGAATATTGTAAATTCATTGGTTTATGGCTATGTTTTGTTTTGAGGCATATCATTTAATTTTTTGTTAGGGAATAATTATACTTACTAAGTTGACAGTTGAAGTTTTATTAGATTGTTAAGATAATTCACAAGGCTTCAGAAAGTGTAGACCCTTTGCCTTAGTTTTATTATCACTTCAAATATTAAGAGAGCAGAAATTCTCCCAGAGTCCAGGCAGTGGTGGCTTATGCCTTTAATGCCAATACTTGGAAGGCAGAGGCACACAGATCTCTGTGAGTCTGAGACCAGCTTATTCTATGGAGCCAGTGCTAACACAGCTCCAAAGCTAAGGAAAAAATTCCTGCCTCGAAAAAAAAAATATCCCAGAACATAAATGTTTTACAAAATTGTGTTAACTTGTTCAATATAACTACTATATTAATGGGAAAGAATCACAAGAAAGCAAATGTAGGCTTTTATTCTGAATATTTTGACAACATTTTGTGGAAATACAGGAAGTACAATAATTGCTAGCTTTTATAGCATAGTATGTACTTTTCTAAGTGCCACACATGCTTTGACATTCAACCACTGCCAACACCAACAACAAAACCCTCTTGCAGAGATCATTTTTTTCTAAGGTGCATTGTACAATTAAAAGCTTATATCAAGAATCCTCCCTGATTATTTTCAATTAGTATGTAGTAGGCATTCCTAGATTTTTTTTTTCAAAGAGGCGCTAAGTCTGGTTTATTTCTAAGATATTGTATAACAGAAATAATCTATATCTACCAACATGGTAAGTCTCAAACACTTAAGTCAATTATAAATCAGTATATACAATATATATACAGTGCCTATCAGATAAAAATGTTGA
>NW_004949100.1:1089516-1094480 GCF_000317375.1 Microtus ochrogaster | reverse complement strand
GTTGTTTCCAGGTTCTGGCTATGACAAACAATACTGCTATGAACATAGTTGAGCACATGTCCTTATGGCACAATTGAGCATCCTTTGGAGATATACCCAAAAGTGGTATTGCTGGGTCTTGAGGAAGGTTGTTTCTTAATTTTCTGAGAAATCGCCACACTGGAATCCAAAGGGGTTGTACCAGCTTGCATTCCCCCCAGGAATACAGACGTGTTCCCCTTTCCCAACAAGCTCTCCAGTGTAAGTTGTCATCAGTGTTTTTGA
The DNA here is from genome assembly GCF_000317375.1 of Microtus ochrogaster. Taxonomy (NCBI): domain Eukaryota; kingdom Metazoa; phylum Chordata; class Mammalia; order Rodentia; family Cricetidae; genus Microtus; species Microtus ochrogaster. The sequence goes on along the minus strand of NW_004949100.1, from coordinate 1,094,216 downwards.
TCTTGGCCATTCTTAAGGTGTAAGATGGAATCTCATCTTTTTGACTTTTTAAATACATAAAAACTAAACTTAGCTTGTATCAAGCATGGCCCAAAAGCCAGCTTGCTTGGTGTGGACCAGGATACAGTCTACCTCTGGGTAGGCAGCACGGTGGTAATCGTAGCCACATGAGGCCCACTGGGATGAAAGTGGACTTGTATTTATTCTTAGGTAAAATGGTCGCCCTGGAGGTACTATGATATTTTAAAAGATAAACAGTGAGGCTCTAGACTGCTGTGGCTGTGCTCCTGCCACACACAGGACCTTCGGCGCTGAAATAGAAGAGTGGCTGGAAATAAAACTGTAACGGGAGAGTGGGGTGCACACGCGCATTCCTAGATTTTAAAAGAGTGTTGTTTGTTTGGCTTGTGAGCTTACTTATATATGCAGCAAATTGTGCTTTCTCTGTTTCTGTTTCTCACAGAAAATAACAGGAACATATTCAAATGCATTTCTATAACCTTTTAAAAGTTAGTTCAGCTGTGTTACCCATTGAACCTGGGATGTTCTAGGTGCTCAGTCAGATCCAGAAGCTGTATCTCTGCTTCTTTTGTTGTTTGTTTTTGAGGCTATAATTACTTTCATTTCTCCCTTCACTTTCCTTCCTCAAACCCCTCCCTATTTTCCTTAAAATGTGTGGCCTCTTTCCACCAACATTACATGTGTGAGTGTGAGTGTCAGTGTCTGTGTTTTAAACTATTCAGTCTATATAATGTTACTTGTCAATATGTCTTTGTGCTGACTTTTCAATGTGTTCATCCATTTCTATTGAAAATAGATTCGTCTTTTGAACAATAAATCCAAATCACTACTTATCACCCCCTCTCTCACTTCTCCCGACTCATCCAATACCTCTTCCCCCATGATCCGCTCACTTCCGTTTCCATTCACAAATGAGCAGCGGTCAAAGAACAACAACCAAACAGGACAAAAAGAAAAAAAAAAGATAAAATAAGACATGGCAAAAGTTCTCCTATTGAGGCTGGACAAGGTAACCCTATAGGAGGAAAAAGCGTCACAAGATCAGGCAAAAGAATAAGAGACACACTTGTTCCCACTGTTAGGAGTCCCCCAAAAGCCCCAAGCTAACAGCTGTAACATATGTTAGGGAGGACCTGATACGTGTAGGTGAAACACAACTGGAATAAAACAGGGTGTGTGGGAAAGTGTGTGTACTTGGTTGTTGAACTATATGCTTTGAATGTGTGTGTGCATGTGTGTGTGGTGTGATTTCGTGTAGGTCAGGAGTAAACATGGTATGTCTTTCTCATAAAAAATACTTATTTTCTATTACTAAAATATCAATTGACTATTCTATTTGGCATATAATTAAATTATAGTATACATTAAGGAGTTGTACAATAACCCATTACAGGGATGAAGCTAACTCAGTTGCATACATAACTTAATTTCCTTTTGGAAGAGAATTACCTTTAATTATAAAAGGTTCAGTTTCAAGAATGACACTTGAAATTTTTCTGTGCATTGCTATGTTCTCTGTTTTTCTCAGCTTCTCACTGTTTCAACAATTATAAATTTACTCACATTTACATGACATCCAGACTTTCCATATCACAAAATGCAGTCCTCTATGAATCAATTCCTCAGGCTATTCATTGCCAAATTAACCTTATTTTATTAAACTGCCAACATTTGAAAAGATTCTGTACTAATGTCAATTGTACATGCCAAAAAAATTGATGATATTCTCCAATGAACATTTTAGTAAGGGGAGAGGAATTTGCTTTGAAGAAATTAATTTTAGAAATTCCCAGTAACACCTATATCAAGAGTATCAGACAGATATTTGGTGAATAAATACCTTCTAAGAAACCTCTAATAACTTTTTTTTAAATTAAGGTGGTTTGCTTGGCAAAAGAGCAAGTGTATTTTTTTTCAGTAATCCACATTTCATTTCTAACCAATGAATATAGTTTGGCAAAATCAAGAAATTGAGATTGAATAATCCAGTACTTTAAGAAACACAATGTGTAGATCCATGCTTAGAAAAATGTATACTAACTGAGTCTAAGGAGATAGTTCAGAACCCATCAAATATGAAAGGGGTTTCAAAACACATGTAACACTAGCTCCGAGGGATCTGATATCATCTTTTGCATTTAGGAATAAACAGGCGCTGCAAGCATGTAGGAGCATGCACTACTGTCACATTGACATATGCAAAAACATCATTGAGTGTTCCTACTCTTGGGGATTTAGTAAAAAACAACAACGTTTCTGTATATTTCAGTTATTTACTCTGACAGGGAGAACTAACCATCAGGCAGATGATTGGTAGATAGTGCCCCTGCCTAGAAAGATGCACAGCTCAAATTTTGTATTTAGTAACAAGTGAAAGCAGAAAAGGGACTTGATAAGAAATAAGAAACAAGAACATCAAAGATACACGCTTGTAATTACTGTGACATAAAGAAGTCATTCTATCTCTCCCTCTCTCCCTCTTTCTAATGTTCTGTTTCAGATATGCAGGCTCTCCCCTCCACTGGATATCTGTATTTACATTATAAGCGAAAACCTAAACTACTTGTAAGTGTAAATTAAGCCCAGAATATCTTTGTTTTTAGAATTTCTGTACATCATTTTAAATTTTGAATTAAGTATGAGAATTCAAAACTATTTCTCTTTTATAACTCTTGTGTTTATTTAAGTCCCTGTAGTTCCTTATTCTGTGTGTGTGTAATATTTGATGTGCAGTAACTCTCTAACACGAGCAAATAATCATGCAAATAAAAAAATTAGACATTTTCACCACCAGAAAATCATTTCAAATTTAATTGCTACCAGATACCACAGAGTAGCTGTCTATTCCCTAGTAGTTTAGCATCTGCTAACAAATTGGATAGGGCTGCTGAGTTTATTGTAAATCCACAGCTACACTGTGTCGTGGCAGGTGGTATTTTTAATGGCCTTGAGAGTTAATGTGAAAAATTAGAGGAGCCCACTATTTGATTGCAAGCACTTTCACTCCCACAATACAGATAGAGAATAAAAGTTTCTTAGCTGCAAATAGTTAATGAGCATCTATCTGCGCAAGACACTGTAAAGAGGGCAGATCATTTTATTTTCGTGGAGCTTATTTAGGTGCCAGAAAGGGAATTTTTTGTGCTGAGTTGACTAGTCCCATCTTTCAGGTACGATACTTTCTGCATACTGTAGAAAAACATCAGACGATTTATTTTCAGGAAGACTTTAAATACTGCAGCATTAGCAAAGCTTGAACGAGGGCCAGTGTGATCTTAAGCAAACGTCCCATCCTGCGAAGGATGTTTGTGTTGCAAGAAATGATCTTTGAAGGTGTTTGCTTGGAAATGTCATGAGCACAGACACAATTACTGGACCTGGCGGTATTACCCCTTGGTAAAGGAGCACAATTGCCAAGGAGTAAACCCTGAATGGGTGATTGGCATGTTACCTAACTACCAACAGAGTTCTATTTCGATTATGAGAGAGGGAGATAGGCGTTTGAACTGAACTTATACCTGTTATATCCTTACCTGTCATAGAACTGGGCAGCATGGAGTGCTGTACAGAGAAAATTGAGGAAAAATCTTTAGGCATTCAATAGCTAATTTGAAATAATCAGAAAATATATTTTAATTTCTTTTTTTCTCTCAAAGAGCCTGATAAATGTAATTTCAAGTAAATTAAAATATACTTAAGTGACCAAATGAAAAGAAAATTCTCTTTTAGTGCTGCAAGAGGCAGAATCTTCTAGCTAAATGTTTGAGTGAATAAGGAATGGTGTCTGTGGAGCAGGCATTAGAATTTCAGACCTAACTGCGGACTTTGTGCCTTAAATTATATTTTAAATGATTATTCTCCTAAAAGTGACTAGTAAATGAAAAAAAAAAAGGCGAAGTCTCTTTCTAGTCAGTGCAGGTTCCTCAATGGCAAACATATTATTTGCACTATTTTGTGCTTCTTTAGAAAAAAAAATCTAATTTAAACATTTAAAACTACTGTGTAAGCCAGCGTCTTTTCAGTAGAGGAGATTTTTTTCTTTTATTTTGCCATTTATGAAGACTATTTTCTGCTTACTTTTAATTATACTTCTTGTGTTATGCTTTTCGAAAAGAATTAAGACAAGAATGAGTCAGAACACCCACAGAAGGTCAGTCTATACATCCATGAGTGACTGAACTTGCAACAGGAAACAGCAGTCCTGACTTACAGCGAGCATCTCTTTTTACATATCCAGAAGGAAACCATTAATCATTATTACATGTATTATTTGCTACTTCCTATATAAAAGTTTTCAAGAACACAAGCATTTTTTGGGTTCACCTGGCACAGATACTATTTTGGAAAATTGCAACTCTGTTTTTCTTGTTCTAATTAGTGTTCCTGTATGAGTCATTCAGAAAAAAAATCTGTTCCCTGAATATTTAAACACAGTTATTCACAAAATTAAAAACTGTCACTAAAGTATAATTAATGAAGGAGAACCAAAGTTAGTGAAACTGTTGTCTGAAATGGTTTGGTAGCCTTTCTTTAGGCAGGTAGATGTATGTGATTAGCAAATCAGTATTAAAAATCTTTGGACTCTCACAGTTCATTGCAATCAGAATAATGCAGAATGCCTCAGTACATGAGTTGGTTAGTGAATTAAATCAGATATTTTTAGAGCAATAAAAGGAAAA
>NW_004949100.1:1085117-1089416 GCF_000317375.1 Microtus ochrogaster | reverse complement strand
TGTGTGTGTGTGTGTGTGTGTGTGTGTGTGTGTATGAGTGAATATATTTTCACGAAGGTGTCCATAAAGACCAGAAGTGACAGAAACATTAGGATTCCAGGATGAAATGAAACTCAGCTCATCTGGCTAAGCCATCTCTCCAAACCTTAAATCCCAATTAGGGTAATAAATTTTAAATTGTGTGTGTGGGGTGCGTGTGTGTGTGTGTGTGTGTGTGTTTGTGTGTGTGTGTATGTGTGGTGTGTGTAGTGAGCACCATGCTTTCATGAACCCATACACACGCACACATACATACAGGCACACACACACCACCACCAACAAAAACAAAAACAAAACAGGACATCAAAAACAAAATCAAACAAACAAAAGAACAAAGTAAAAGCTCATTTAAAAATCACTCAGAAAGACTTCAATGTGGGTTTGCAAATGTAAAAACTATTTCTCAATTCATCTTTGACACTAGGCTCATTGTCCATGTAGTTTTGAAGACTTTCCATGGATTTATTTTTATTGAAGGAGTTCTCCACTTATTTATCCTTTGTGTATTCTTTATTTAGACTGTTTCTTCAGTTTAGTTGTCTAATATTTTTAACTTGTGAGATAAAATAAAGTGTTATTATTAATTTTTTAATTATATGATGATCACTATAGTTTAAAAAAAACTGGTTGTTGGAGACATTTGATAAAATCTTACTTTAGTTCAGAGATTCATTTTCTGCTCCTTGAGAAAAAACAGCATAAATATTGGTTATCTTACATGTGCTGAGCAATATAAATCCTTGATGGAATAATGTATGGTAAAAATGTATTCTATAAAAAGAGTAAATATTATATTCACAGAAAAAGAACTCTCGCTGGGCGGTGGTGGCGCACGCCTTTAATCCCAGCACTCGGGAGGCAGAGGCAGGCGGATCTCTGTGAGTTCGAGGCCAGCCTGGTCTGCAAGAGCTAGTTCCAGGACAGGAACCAAAAGCTACGGAGAAACCCTTTCTCGAGAAATCAAAAAAAAAAAGAAAAAAAGAAAAAAAAAAAGAACTCTCTAATTTAACTCAGAATTACTCAGAATTAAATTAACATGGGAATTATTCATGGAATTCTCCTTGGTCTCAATCTTTATAGTATCCTTGTGCAATGATCTTTAACATTACAGAAACAACATATTTAGTCAGGAACATGCCTCAGATTCAATCCACACAGTAGATAAGAGAAACACCCCTGGTAATAGCCATGGGGAAGAAATTTATGCTTTCAACTACTCAAAGTTTATCAAAAGCTTCTTTCAAATATACAATACTTGTAGAACATTGCCTGAAGGATGTAAAAATCTATGTGCGCCTCAGATTTCTGTGAAATATGTCTTCAGGTTTTCCCACATTTTCATATCGCTGGATAATATTGTTTGAATGGTGGATTCTCTTTTTTTTTTCTTTTTTTTTATTGAAAAAAAAATTTCCGCCTCCTCCCAGCCTCCCATTTCTCTCCCCCTCCTCCCACTCCTCTCCCCCTCCCTCTTCAGTCTGAAGAGCAGTCAGGGTTCCCTGCCCTGTGAAATTTTCATGAGAAGTTGTCAATTAAAGCCTCAAAATTTTAAAGTATAAAGAAAAATATCATTTCAATAATGATAAATTTGATGTTCATATCAACTGTTCACTTGCTATCTATTCCCCCCATTTTTAGTTTTCAGGACTCTCACTAAAAATATGTCTTTAAATGTGTACCTATATTTTGAGAAGCATTAAAATTTGGGTCACTAGAATGTCACCCATCATCTTTGCTAATTTTTTTCTCTGTTTCAATAGTAATATATATTATCTTGACCTAACTTTAAAAATCCAATATGAAATGAAAAAAAATGCCCAACAGAAGGAAATAAAAGAAAGTTGTTAAATTAATTAATCATTTGAAGAATGAGGAAAGACGATTTTATAAACAATTAATTTCGGTTTCTAGAAAATCCCGACATAACGTACTTTTAAATTTTCTATAACTTAGAATAAAAATAAATACAACAAAAAGTAAATTATTTTTGTTGTTGTTTTTAATTGGCATATCTTTTTCTTTTTATTAAAAATTTGTATGTTCATACAATATATTCTTGTTGTCAGAGGATTCTGTCCTGCCCGGTCCTGAAGTCATTCAGTCCCAAAGAATCACATATCAATTATAAACCGATTGGTGCAGTATCTCAGGCTCTTCTACTTAACTGGTTCTTACAACTTATATTAGCCCCTAATTTTTGTCTATGTTGGACACATGACTTGATACCTTCTTGGCAAGGCAGTCACATCTTGCTTCCTCTGTGGCTGGATCAAGCCTGGAGACTAAGGTTCCCTCTTACCAGAACTCTCCTGTTCTCATTGCGTTGCCTCCATTTCCTGTCTGGTCGCCCTGCCTATACTTCTTCCTGCCTGGCTACTAGCCAATCAGCATTTTATTCAAAATAATAAAAGTGACAGGATAAATGACCATTGTTCCACAGCATATTCAGATTGTGGTTTTCTGTAAAAAGTTAACTTTATTTTATGTGTTTGGTGTTTTGTCTGCATGTATGGCTGTGCAGCACATGCATGCTGTGCTCAAAGGAGTCAGAAGAGATTATCCAGTTCCCTGAAACTGGAATTGTGAAGGTTATGAGCAGCAATGTGGATGCTGGGAATTGAACATGGGGACTCTGTAAGAACAACCAGTTCTCTTAACTGCTGAACCATCTTCACGACTACATAAGAAAAAAAATTAAATGGTATTACAAAATGACTCCCATTTAAAAATCTGTTTAATTGTGTATTATTCAAATATTCTGTAAAATAACCTAATAATAGGATACGTTTTGATACTCAATTAATTGTGGATAATAAAATATTGTTGAATTATAACCTATTTATATTGTGGGACTAAAAAAGGATATTACTAATAAATGCATGTATGGAATACTGTTTTCTAATTTGTGTCTATAACAGGCTAATTTTCTTGTTAATTTTCCACAAATAAGAAAATATATGCAATCCCATTACTTCCTCATGAATTAGAGTGAAAGAAATTAAAATTGAAGGTATGCCACAATATTAGAAACTTTATGTACATTCACAAATTTAAGAAACTTGTTTCCTCTGTGAATAGTTCATTTCCTAAATGCATATTAGCTAAAATGTTTAATATTAATGTCATTCACTGAATTGTCCAATTCACTAATATAGTGAACTTTTATTGTACATTGTCGTTTTTATAATAGTGCTTAGATGTGTAAAATCAGGATCTGAGGGTAAGGAAAAAAAAGCCAAATTCCTATTGGGATATTTCGAATTCTAATGTCTAGTTTCTTGAGTTCTTTATATATTTTCTAAATCAGACCTTTGGTGTGGGGTTGATGAAGATCTTCTCCCATTCAATAGGTTGCCTTTTTTGTCAATGATAGTGTCCTTTGCTTTAGAGAAACTTAGTTTCAGGAGGTCCCATTTATTTGTTGCTGCTCTTATTGTCTGTGCTACTAAGGTTACACGGAGGAAGCAGACTCCTGTGCATATGTGTTGCAGTCTAATTCTTATATCTTAAGATTACATACTTTAAAGGTTTGTAGAAAACACCAACTTATGATTTTTGTTTTGCTTTGATTAAAACGTTATATCAGTATTCATAAGCTGGGTTACTTCTTTTCTTGTAATAAAAAAGTAAAACATCCCTGAAAACTAGCATTGAACCCAGTCTTCCAAAGTACATCTTTCTAAGACTGGACAAATGTTGAAACTTAAGGGCTAAGAACACTAATATTTTAATTAATTGTATATGTTTTCCTTTCACAATGCTACTTTCTGAAGGGAAACAGAGAATACAGTATCTGGAAGCGAGAGGACGTGTTGGGGAGCTTGAAGAATGGCAATGAAGAGAAACTGTCTTTGGATATACCTAATGAGAGAAGGATCTATTTTTAATTAAAATAAATAAATAAAATTTTATATTGAGATACATATTAAAAAAAATGAAAGCAGAATGCAATCATTCAGTGAGCCATACAGTGTCAAAAATAGTCTGAATTACTGAAATTACTGTCTTGATCCACAGTCACATTTGGTACCAAGTTTGAATATTATATTAGAATAATTTGAATTGCTGGGTAGTGGTGGCACACACCTTTAATCCCAGCACTTAGGAGGCAGCAACAGACGGATCTCTGTGAGTTTGAAGCCAGCCTGGTCTATAAGAGCTAGTTCTAGGACATGCTCCAAAGCCACAGAGAAACCCTGTCTCAATAATAATAATAATAATAATAATAATAATAATAATAATAATAATAATAATAATAAT
>NW_004949100.1:1083729-1085017 GCF_000317375.1 Microtus ochrogaster | reverse complement strand
AAAAAAGATAAATCTTTAATGCAAAAATATTTGATAAATCTCTTCACTCGTAAGTATGTTAGTCTGTGATACAAACATAGACCTGCAGGTACATGTGCATTATACTAAATAAATAATCCATAAGATGTGAATTTTATTATTGGACACAGATGCTAGTAGCAAGGATATCATGTACTATCTCTGTATTTAGCTGAGAAGCATTGATCTGTTTTATTTTTTCTACTAATAAATTATGACAAAATAATTCTATATATTCTAGTCCATAAAATGCAAAAAAATAAATAGAAAATGATTTAAATATAACAGATAAAATATGACATAGGGAGAATATTCACAACTTCTCATAGCTTGAACTGTTCTGGAGAAACTGTTAAGTGCTTGATGGTTCTGTAAGTACTGCTAGTTTAGGAGAAATTTTCTGTCAGTGGACTTAATGAAAGTTGAAATTCTCCTTCATTTACAATTGAAAACAGAGTCAAATTAGAGGCATTACATTTATCTAACATACTTTGCAACTTAGCATGTGAGTGATTAAGTTTTATTCTCTGATGATCAGAGAAGTTACAGGAAGATTCTGCCATAAGTGAATGTCCCTATTGAAAATAATCACAAATTATAGTTTTCTTTTTTGTTGTTGTTTGTTTGTTTGTTTTTGTTTTTCGAGACAGGGTTTCTCTGTGGTTTTGGAGCCTGTCCTGGAACTAGCTCTTGTAGACCAGGCTCGTCTCGAACTCACAGAGATGCGCCTGCCTCTGCCTCCCAAGTGCTGGGATTAAAGGCCTGCGCCACCAACGCCTGGCTTAAATTATAGTATTGAGATAGTATGAAGCATACTGGCTATTAATCAACTCTAAATGACTTTACCTTTTTATTGAATTTTTGAGTTCATAAGAACACTTAAAATTACTCATTTCTTTTTTACTAGAAAAATAATGTATTAAAAATTGATAATGAAATTGGTAATTTTATGCTGTCATATTTAATATTTTGGTTAATTTTGAAACTACTCAATAACTTCTTGTTTCTGACAAAATTACATGATCAGCTGCCAGTGTGCTTCATAGAATAATAAAATATAGATGGAGTAATATTTAAGTATCCGTGTCTATTACAGAGAATTGCCTTCTTGAGTCATGCATTATTAAAAGTTCCTAACAAGTTATAATGGATGTAAGATAATAGAATATTTTTTTATAATGAGTGATTTAACAATCATCTCACTGTGCTTGTCAATGGTTTAAAATAGAGATAATAGAGAAGTAATAAAAATACTAGGTTTGAAGATTCT